>NC_134687.1:240021845-240239345 GCF_050947455.1 Rhinoderma darwinii | reverse complement strand
AGCTCTATGGGGTTGAGATCTGGTGACTGCGCTGGCCACTCCATTACAGATAGAATACCAGCTGCCTGCTTCTTCCCTAAATAGTTCTTGCATAATTTGGAGGTGTGCTTTGGGTCATTGTCCTGTTGTAGGATGAAATTGGCTCCAATCAAGCGCTGTCCACAGGGTATGGCATGGCATTGCAAAATGGAGTGATAGCCTTCCTTATTCAAAATCCCTTTTACCTTGTACAAATTTCCCACTTTACCAGCACCAAAGCAACCCCAGACTATCACATTACCTCCACCATGCTTGACAGATGGCGTCAGGCACTCTTCCAGCATCTTTTCAGTTGTTCTGCGTCTCACAAATGTTCTTCTGTGTGATCCAAACACCTCAAACTTCGATTCGTCTGTCCATAAAACTTTTTTTCAATCTTCCTCTGTCCAATGTCTGTGTGCTTTTGCCCCTATTAATCTTTTCCTTTTATTAGCCAGTCTCAGATATGGCTTTTTCTTTGCCACTCTGCCCTGAAGGCCAGCATCCCGGAGTCGCCTCTTCACTGTAGACGTTGACACTGGCGTTTTGTGGGTACTATTTAATGAAGCTGCCAGTTGAAAACCTGTGAGGCGTCTATTTCTCAAACTAGAGACTCTAATGTACTTGTCTTGTTGCTCAGTTGTGCAGCGGGGCCTCCCACTTCTCTTTCTACTCTGGTTAGAGCCTGTGTGTGCTGTCCTCTGAAGGGAGTAGTACACACCGTTGTAGGAAATGTTCAGTTTCTTGGCAATTTCTCGCATGGAATAGCCTTCATATCTAAGAACAAGTTTCACATGAAAGCTGTCTTTTTCTAGCCATTTTGAGAGTTTAATCGAACCCACAAATGTAATGCTCCAGATTCTCAACTAGCTCAAAGGAAGGTCAGTTTTATAGCTCCTCTAAACAGCAAAACTGTTTACAGCGGTGCTAACATAATTGCACAAGGGTTTTCAAGTGTTTTCTAATCATCCATTAGCCTTCTAACACAGTTAGCAAACACAATGTACCATTAGAACACTGGAGTGATGGTTGCTGGAAATGGGCCTCTATACACCTGTAGATATTGCATTAAAAACCAGACGTTTGCAGCTAGAATAGTCATTTAGCACATTAACAATGTATAGAGTGTATTTCTGATTAATTTAATGTTATCTTCATTGAAAAAACTGTGCTTTTCTTTCAAAAATAAGGAAATTTCTAAGTGACCCTAAACTTTTGAACAGTAGTGTATTTGCTGTTGTCGTGTGCACATACCCTAACTATACAGGAAACTTTGGGGCTTGTTAAACTTCATGATTCTGGCCAAAAGCTGAAATTTTCCTTTTTGACTGGAGTGACACTTTGAGTACTTACTAAATCACAATGCCATTTACTTAAGATGGGAATTATGACAATGAAACTGTATATTCCATTTTTTTTATGAACTTGTTTGGCATCAGCAATAACACTCTTACACCTCCTTTGAAAATTCTTGTTTATTTAGGTACTTGTGTTTAGGTCTAATTCTGTGCACAGTAAGCTAAATAATGGTAATATCCAGGACAAACTACAATTCATAGCTATATGTCAGAGGAAAACCTACACCGGACATTGTTAGGGTATGTGCACACGATAACTGGCTTTTACGTCTGAAATTACAGACTGTTTTCAGGAGAAAACAGCTCCGTCGTTTCAGACGTAAATGCTCCTCCTTGCATTTTGCGAGGCGTCATTTACGCCCGTAATCTTGAGCTGTTCTTCATTGAATTCAATGAAAAACGGCTCAAATTACGTTTCAAAGAAGTGTCCTGCACTTCTTTGACGAGGCAGTCATTTTACGCGTCGCCGTTTGACAGCTGTCAAACGACGACGCGTAAATGACGGGTCGTCGGCACAGTACGTCAGCAAACCAATTCAAATGAATGGGAAGATGTTTGCCGACGTATTGGAGCCGTATTTTCAGACGTAAAACGAGGCATAATACGCTTCGTTTACGTCTGAAAATAGGTCGTGTGAACCCAGCCTTATTCCCCAGGTTTCAGCAGTGTTGCTCTACTATGAGTAAGGATAGTTGACAGGCACTGTGCCTTCTAAGCTGTGAGCTCTGGAAATGATAGAGTTAAAAATATAACACACTGTATGTATATTGCTGTATATTGGACTTGTTGACCTCATTAGTATGTTGTTTTAACTCTTTACTTTCCATAGTGCACAGCTCAGGCCATGCTGGAACAAAATTCCAATCTCCAAATCCATAAAATAACCCAATTTTGTTCCATATGTGCTTTAAAGAGGCTCTGTCACCAGATTTTTCAGCCCCTATCTGCTATTGCAGCAGATCGGCGCTGCAATGTAGATTACAGTAACGTTTTTATTTTTTAAAAACGAGCATTTTTGGCCAAGTTATGACCATTTTTGTAGTTATGCAAATGAGGCGTGCAAAAGTCCAAGTGGGCGTGTTTAAAAGTAAAAGTCCAAGTGGGCGTGTATTAGGTGCGTACATCGGGGCGTTTTTACTACTTTCACTAGCTGGGCGCTGTGAAGAGAAGTGTCATCCACTTCTCTTCAGAACGCCCAGCTTCTGGCAGTGCAGACACAGCCGTGTTCTCGAGAGATCACGCTGTGTCGTCACTCACAGGTCCTGCATCGTGTCAGACGAGCGAGGACACCGGCACCAGAGGCTTCAGATGATTCTGCAGCAGCATCGGCGTTTGCAGGTAAGTCGATGTAGCTACTTACCTGCAAATGCTGATGCTGCTGCAGAATCAAATGTAGCCTCTGGTGCCGGTGTCCTCGCTCGTCTGACACGATGCAGGACCTGTGAGTGACGTCACAGATCTGCACTGTCAGAAGCTGGGCGTTCTGAAGAGAAGTGGATGATACTTATCAGAACGCCCAGCTAGTAAAAGTATTAAAAACGCCCCGATGTACGCACATAATACACGCCCACTTGGACTTTTACTTTTAAACACACCCAGTTGTACTTTTGCAAGCCTCATTTGCATAACTACAAAAATGGTCATAACTTGGCCAAAAATGCTCGTTTTTTAAAAATAAAAACGTTACTGTAATCTACATTGCAGCGCCGATCTGCTGCAATAGCAGATAGGGGCTGCAAAATCTGGTGACAGAGCCTCTTTAAGCTCTAGGTAACACATTCTCCTGGGCTTCACCATTAATAAGTGCCCATTACTGTGTTTATTGGCTGACAAATCCCTGAGACCCCACTCCACTGCCTACAAATTACAACTTGTCAACATGGCAGCAGGGAAAGATATTGCTTATAAACTATCACTCTATTGATTTAGAGATAGCCTCCGTTAATAGTATTATGGCTTATGAAAAATAAAAGCAGTTTTAAACATACACTAGGGATAGTTAAAAAAATATTAGATTCCCTCAATAGCCTCCCAAAATATTTCCTTGCTGCCTAACTGCTCTATATGGAGATTGACGTATGGAGAGATAGTCAGGTTTAGCCGCCTCCCTCGACTAAGGGTCAGTTCACACAGAGTTTTTTTTACACGTTTTTTGACGCGGAAACCGCGTCTGAAAACGCACCAAAAAAACGGCCGAAAATGCCTCCCATTGATTTCAATGGGAGACGGAGGCGTTTTTTTCCCGCGAGCAGAAAAAAGAAGCAACATGCACTATTGTCGGGCGTTTACGTCTCTGACCTCCCATTGACATCAATGGGAGGCAGAGAAAGCGTATTTCGATGCGTTTTTTGCCCGCAGTGCCCATTGGCCGCGGGCGAAAAACGCAGCGAAAATCAGCGTGCAGGCACAGCAAAATCTGCCTCAAAATTCCAAACGGAATTTTGAGGCAGATTTTCTGCCTGCAAAAAAAACTCTGTGTGAACCCAGCCTAAGGGGTTCATCATTATTCTGTTAAATATACTAAAGTAATATATTACTGGTTACTATGCAAAATACTTAACTGCACTGCACTAATTATTTCCAACAGATTTCACTATTGCGTCTTTGAGAGTTGCTGTTTATTGCTATTGTACCGGCATTGTCGTCCATTGTACATCCTTCATTGTATACTGTTCCTTCAATGATGTTTACTTAGTTCTCTTAACCTTTTAGTGATCAGCCTATTTTGGACAAACCAAGTGATTTTTTTTCAGTTTTTTTATTGTCACGTTCCAAGAGCCATAACTTTTTTTATTTATGCTTAGCCATAGCCGTGTAAGAGCTTGTTTTTTCCGGGGCAAGTTGTATATGTTAGTGGAACCCTTTTAGGGTACATATAAACTTATTGATTATCTTTTAGGGGGGGTCATTACGATTACGACGATACCAATTATGTTTTACTACTTTTGCACTGTAAAAACAATTTTTTTTCACCTTTTTTGCCATAACATTTTTATTTTTTTGCCGATGTAGCTGAATGATGACCTATTTTGTTGCCGGGAGGACTTGTAGTTTTATTGGTACCAATTTGGGGTACATACAACTTTCTGATCTTTTGAATGCTTTTTATAGTGTTTTTTTGGAAGTCAGGATAAACAAAAAACATCAATTCTGGCATTGTTCTTTATATATTTTAATATGCGTTCACCATGTGGGTTAAATAACGTGAACGTTTTATAGTTCAGGTCATTACGGATGCTGCAATACCAATTATTTGTAGCTTTTTTTTTTTTTATAATAAAGCATTTTGTAAGGGGAAAATGGGTTTTTCATTTTTTTTTTTACTTTGTATTTTTAAATACAAATAAACTTTATTGATCTATTTATATACGATGCGACTTCAATATGTAATAGTTTTTTTTGCTTTTATAATACACTGCAAATATTCTGTTTTGCAGTGTATTATCCCTGTCAGTTACAATTGACAAACATTCTATTAGTAGGTATACACTATTGACAGACCTGGTGGCCTTTGTTAGGCTCCCAGCTGCAATGGAAACCATCGGCACCCCGCGATTGTGTTGCGGGGGTGCCAATGGGTTGACAGAAGGAGCCCCCTCCTTCTGAAACCATATAGATGCCGCATTCGCTATTGATTGCGGCATCTAATGGGTTAAACGGCCGGGATCAGAGGCAACTCCGATCTTGGCCGTTAGATCAGGAGCCAGCTGTCATTAGACCGTTCTGCACACATGCCAGGCTTATGACGCAGCGCTGTAAAAAAGGTGTCACTGTATAATAAATACACTTAATTATCAACTGGAAAAGGCATATTGGCAGTCTTTAAGATGTTAACTATCATACAAATACATTTAAAATTAAAATGTTGGGAATCACTATTACCTCCTTCACAAACACGATTTTTAGAGTGCTTTAAAAAGCCATTTATTTTTTACATGCATTTGGTGGCATTTTGTACAGGAATTATTCCTGCCATTTTTTTAAGTCCTAAAGAGGAACCTATGGAAAAATCACCAGAGAAAATGCCTTTTCATACCTAGAGCATTCTACATTTTGAAAAATATGCCACTGACCACAAAAACGACACAAACCAAAACGCTGTGCATGTAGGCGTTCTCATATTTTACTGTGGACTTTAAAATAACATCCAGCTGCAACGTTTTTAGGCAAAAAAAAAGGTGCAAAAAGAAAATGCTGCATAAACGCTCTGGTTGAGTTCAGGATTTACAATTTTCAATTAGTTTTGTGACTGGTTTATTATGTGATACAAGATGATCCTTTCCCACATATTGTAGAGTCATGATCTATTTTTATGAGGCCAACCACAATAAGAAGTTTTATTTATGTGCTGTGATGATCACCTAAAATGTGGACCTCATTGCACTGTATGAAATAGCTGTTTATGTTCTATCATGATTTAGGGCTCATGCACACGACCAATGTTTTCTTCAGTGTCCTATCCAGGGTTTTTTTTGCGGATAGCATACTGAACCATTGATGTCTATGGGGCCATGCACACATCTGTGTGTCTGTTACGCAAATGATAACTAGGATCTGTATTTTGCGGTCTGCAAAATGTCAACAGTCATGTGCATGAGCCCTGAGGGTATGTTCACACGGCTTATTTTCAGGCCGTAAACGGCCGAATGATCGGAAGCACAACGCCTCCAAACATATGGCCATTGATTTCATTGGGAAAAACACCCACATAAAAAAAAAGGTCATGTCACTTTTTGAGCCATTTTTGGAGCTGTTTTTCATTGACTCTATAGAAAAATAGCTCCAAAAACAGACATGAAAAACACAGCGAAAAACGCGAGTTGCTTAAAAAACGTCTGAAAATCAGGAGCTGTTTTCCCAGCTCCATATTTTCAGACGTTTTTGAGTTCGTGTGTGCACATACCCCTAGAGTTTTGTCTTAAATGTATTTGTAAAAACCTCAATAAACATAGTGTTAAAGCGTAGCTAAACTAAAAAAAAAAAAAGCAAAAAAAAAAATAATTTAACTGCTATTATGTCTTTATTATGCAATTTTTTTTCACTTCAAAGTCCCTTTTTTGCAGCTTTTTTTCTTGTGAAACCGTCCACATCTATTTTCTCACACTTCCCGATTCTGGCCGGTTGCTAGGGGCGTGTCTTACTGTGTGTGATGTTTGCCAGTACTGTATGCAATATTCAATCTGCCCATAGTTCCCATCATGCACCTAAACAGCCAGCCAATCAGGAAAGCCAAGGGTCCTTTTGCAGCACAGTTGTCTTTTGCATCTGACATCTTGGATTTACCATATCAGACACATCTTCTCTACTCTACCAATAAGTATATAAAGTTGGTTTTATATAGTATCTGATAGCATTCGGATAAATACCTCCTCTCCCTGCTCTCACATCTTCCAGCATCCCCCTCTGGCTCTATATTCCTGCATTTTTTTTCCTGCCTGCTCTCACTTCAGCCATACACTATGAGGTACAATATGGTCTGTACACAGTATATATACTATAAAGACAGCTCTGTATACACTATACAGTATATACTATAAGGACAGCAGTGTACAGCACTGTATACAGTATATATACTATAAAAATCGTTTGCGTAATACAGTAGCATTTTAGATAATGAGATTTCTCATGTACGCGTTGCGATTTTGTCCGCGTGTAAATTGACAAGCTGCAGATTTTACAATCTGCAGCACGCCTATTTTTGGTGCGGAGGTTCCCTGTGTATTTCACCTCTTTCAATGCGAAGGGTGAAATTCTATCAAACATAAACACAACGCATATCCACGCACTGAAATCCAAACTAATATGCAAGAGTCCGTGCAGATTTTATGCACAGATTTCAGTGTGTACCTGTGGATTTTGATATGGATTCTCCACATCTAAATACACTATGTGTGGAGGTACCCTTAGCCCCAATGCACACAACCGTGTGTGCTGCATGAGTCCCGTCCATGATCCGTGGAAAAGATAGGACATGTACATAACTTCAAAAAGGTGCAACGTTTCAATCCCACATTGGGATCTTTCTCAAGCAATGTGGCACCTTTTTGAAGTTGTTTGAATAAACCAATTTTATACTTTGAACTTGGAGTGCTGCAAGATTTTCTTCATGTATATATATAATTCTTAGGACCGGGATTACTTGCTTGGTACCCAGACTTCACATGCCATCTTTGTGAATGCTGCCATAGATATACATATATATATATATATATATATATATATATATATGGTGGGCCATTTATATGGATACACCTAAATAAAATGGGAATGGTTGGTGATATTAACTTCCTGTTTGTGGCAAATTAGTATATGGGAGGGGGGAAACTTTTCAAGCTTGGTGTTGACCATGGCGGCCATTTTGAAGTCGACCATTTTGTATCCAACTTTAGTTTTTTCAATGGGAAGAGGGTCATGTGACACATCAAACTTGTCGAGAATTTCACAAGAAAAACAATGGTGTGCTTGGTTTTAAGGTTACTTTATTCTTTCATGAGTTATTTACAAGTTTCTGACCACTTATAAAATGTGTTCAAAGTGCTGCCCATTGTGTTGGATTGTCAATGCAACCCTCTTCTCCCACTGATCGCAACACCGCAGAAGAAATGCTAGCACAGGCTTCCAGTATCCGTAGTTTCAGTTGCTGCACATCTCGTATCTTCACAGCATAGATAATTGCCTTCAGATGACCCCAAAGATAAAAGTCTAAGGGGGTCAGATCGGGAGACCTAGGGGGCCATTCAACTGGCCCACGACGACCAATCCACTTTCCAGGAAACTGTTCATCCAGGAATGCGACATGTCAATGGCTGTAAACAAAGAGAAGCTTCTAAATAACTCATGAAAGAATAAAGTAACATTAAAACCAAGCACACCATTGTTTTTCTTGTGAAATTCTCGATAAGTTTGATGTGACCCTCTTCCCATTGAAAAAAACTAAAGTTGGATACAAAATGGCCGACTTCAAAATGGCCGCCATGGTCAACACCCAGCTTGAAAAGTTTCCCCCCTCCCATATACTAATGTGCCACAAACAGGAAGTTAATATCACCAACCATTCCCATTTTATTTAGGGGTATCCATATAAATGGCCCCCCCTGTATATATATATATATATATATATATATATACATACAGACATACAGAAATCTACATATATATATATATATATATATATATATATACATATACACATACTGGAGTGCCTCTCACACACACTATAGTCCGACAGCAGCAGAGCTGTCATTCTCCCTGCGCTCTGCTACTGCCGGTTAGGGTGCTGTGGACAGGGGGAAGAGGGGACAGGGAGCCTCCGCTAGACCTGCGCTTCTGCTACTGGAGCGCCTCTCACACACACTATAGTCCGACAGCAGCAGAGCTGTCATTCTCCCTGTGCTCTGCTACTGCCAGTTACAGTGCTGTGGACAAGGGGAAGAGGGGACAGGGAGCTGCCGCTAGACCTGTGCTTCTGCTACTGGAGCGCCTCTCACACACACACTATAGACCGGACAGTAGCAGAGCTGTCATTCTCCCTGTGCTCTGCTACTGCTGGTTAGAGTGCTGTGGACAGGGGGAAGAGGGGACAGGGAGGGGGCGCTAGACCTGCGCTTCTGCTACTGGAGCGCCTCTCACACACACACTATAGTCTGGACAGTAGCAGAGCTGTCATTCTCCTCCCTGCGCTCTGCTACTGCCGGTTATAGTACAGTGGACGAGGGGACAGGGAGCAGGCACCAGACCAGCGCTTCTACTACTAGAGCGCCTCTAACATACACTATAGTCCGGACAGCAGCAGAGCTCATCACAGTCTCTTCCATGCGCTCTGCTGCTGCAGGTTACACTAAGGGTATGTGCACACGACCTCTTTTCAGACGTAATGGAGGCGTTTTACGTCTCGAATTACGCCTGAAAAGACGGCTCTAATACGTCGGCAAACATCTGCCCATTACCTGCAATGGGTCTTACGATGTTCTGTGCAGACGAGCTGTCATTTTACGCGTCGCTGTCAAAATACGGCGCGTAAAATGACGGCTCGTCAAAAGAAGTGCAGGACACTTTGGAGCCGTTTTCTCATAGACTCTATTGAAAACAGCTCCAAAAACGGCCGTAAAAAACGCTGCAAAAACGCTGTGAAAAACGCGAGTTGCTCAAAAAACTTCTGAAAATCAGGAGCTGTTTTCCCTTGAAAACAGCTCCGTATTTTCAGACGTATTTTGTTAATCGTGTGAACATACCCTAAAGAGAACTGCGTAGTGTATAGAGACAGAGAGACCTTCCTGACGTCACGATGGGGGCGTGCACATCTGATGTCAGGATGGGGTCACCACCCACCCATACTCATATGCAGCAGAATCCGTACACCGATATATTCAAACGGTGTACGGATTTCTGCTAGCAACAGGAGAAATACAAGAAATAAAATGTAGTAGAAAAGTGTCAGAGTGGCCATTCCTGGTCACAGGAAAAAGGAGCCCAAATTCATTAATAAAGTATATTACAAAATATATTTAGATTACACATGCTGCTAGAAAATAAAAAAGTTGATCGAACGTTTAGTTACGCTTTAAGTATGTTAAAATGTTTGTGATTTTATTGCACTCTTTCTAAAGACTGTTACTTTCAGGAAAGCTAACATGATATAGAGTTAGTTATGGACCACTCACTTTTATGCCTGTGTTGCTCTTTATATATTGTTTGCATCTATGCCCTATCCTTTGGAGCATTTAACCCCTTAGTGACAGCCTATTTTGGCCTTAAAGAGGCTCTGTCACCACATTATAAGTGTCCTACCTCCTACATAAGGAGATGGGCGCTATAATGTAGGTGACAGTAATGCTTTTTATTTTAAAAAAACGATCTATTTTCACAACGTTAGGAGCGATTTTGGTTTATGCTAATTAGTTGCTTAATGCCCAAGTGGGCGTATTTTTACTTTCGACCAAGTGGGCGTTGTACAAAGGAGTGTATGACGCTGACCAATCGGCATCATGCACTCCTCTCCATTCATTTACACTGCACTAGCGATATAGTTATATCACTATGTGCAGCTACATACACAAACCCTAACATTACTACAGTGTCCTGATAATGAATACGCATGAAATCCAGCCTGGACATCATGTGTATTCAGAATCCTGACACTTCTGACTCTTTTCTCTGAGATTTACAGCACAGGAAACGAAATCTCGTTTACCTCCGTTATCTCGCGAGATCTCGTTTCCCGTGCTGTAAATCTCAGAGAAAAGATTCAGAAGTGTCAGGATTCTGAATACACATGACGTCCAGGCTGGATGATCATGTGTATTCATTATCAGGACACTGTATTAACGTTAATCAAGCAGAATCGCTGTGTATGTAGCTGCACATAGTGATATAACTATATCGCTAGTGCAGTGTAAATGAAGGGAGAGGAGTGCATGATGCCGATTGGTCAGCGTCATCTCACTCCTCTGTACAACACCCACTTGGTCGAAAGTAAAAATACGCCCACTTGGGCATTAAGCAACTAATTAGCATAAACCAAAATCGCTCCTAACGTTGTGAAAATAGATCGTTTTTTTAAATAAAAAGCATTACTGTCACCTACATTATAGCGCCCATCTCCTTATGTAGGAGATAGGGCACTTATAATGTGGTGACAGAGTCTCTTTAAGGACCAGACCATTTTTTTCAAATCTGACATGTATCACTTTGAAATGCTTTTATTTTTTTGAACGATTCTGAGATTGTTTTCTCGTGACACATTGGACTTTAAAGAGGCTCTGTCACCAGATTTTCAAACCCCTATCTCCTATTGCAGCAGATCGGCGCTGCAATGTAGATTACAGTAACTTTTTTTTTTTTTTTTTCAAAAACGAGCATTTTTGGCCAAGTTATGACCATTTTTATATTTATGCAAATGAGCCTTTCTTAAGTACAACTGGACGTGTTTAAAGTTATGTCCAAGTGGGCGTGTATTATGTGCGTACATCTGGGCGTTTTTACTTGTTTTACTAGCTGGGCGTTGTGAATAGAAGTGTATGATGCTGACGAATCAGCATCATCCACTTGAGGACACATCGGCACCAGGCAACAGAGGCTACATCGACTTACCTGCAAACGCCGATGCTGCTGCAGAATCAACTGTAGCCTCTGTCGCCTGTCGATGTGTCCTCGCTCGTCCGACACGATGCAGGACCTGGGGCAGGAAGTGATGTCACAGCGTGATCTCTCGAGAACACGCTGTGTGTCTGTGCACTGCCAGAAGCTGGGTGTTAACGAAGAGAAGTGGATGATGCTGATTCGTCAGCATCATACACTTCTATTCACAACGCCCAGCTAGTAAAACAAGTAAAAACGCCCAGATGTACACACACAATACACGCCCACTTGGACATAACTTTAAACACGCCCAGTTGTACTTAAGAAAGGCTAATTTGCATAAATATAAAAATGGTCATAACTTGGCCAAAAATGCTCGTTTTTTAAATAAAAAAACTTTACTGTAATCTACATTGCAGCGCCGATCAGCTGCAATACGAGATAGGGGTTTGAAAATCTGGTGACAGAGCCTCTTTAAGTTAGTGGTAAAATTTGGTCGACACATTCAGTGTTTATTTATGAAAAACAGCAACATTTTGAAAAAAATTGCAAAAATTAGCATTTTTTTTAAAATTTAAATGTATCTGCTTGTAAGACAGTAATACCACACAAAATAGCTACTATTTCACATTTCCCATATGTCTACTTTATGTTGGCATCGTTTTTTGAACTTCCTTTTATTTTTCTAGGACGTTACAAGGTTTTTAGAAATATCCCACATGTTGCCCTAGCCTGCTAATGGACTGAAACACAGAAGCAAAGGAGCACCTAGAGGATTTTGGGGCCTTATTTTTATTAGACTATATTTTAGGCACCATGTCAGGTTTAAAGAGGTCTTGTGGGGCCAAAACAAAGAAATTCACTGCCTGTCTAAACGTTTAAAATAATTCTAAAAAGTAGGGCACTAAATGCCAAGGATCTGGGTACAGGCGTTGGCAACACAGATAATGAATGCACGGTGGAGTATGAGTGATATGTAAGGTCAGAGTGCACTAAATTGAAAGTGCCTGAGATAGCTGATAATAATTCACATATCGCTACAGAGCTCCATATACGTGCTGAACAGATATTGGTTGGACTGATTGCCACAAATAGACAAGATTCCCAACGCGTTTCTGCACCCCTAAAGCATAGGGGAGCGTCTTCAGGGGTATAAATTGCCTGACTATAATTAAATGCCGGTCAGCACATATTATGCTGTTTGTCAGTTTTCCAGCGTGCACTGGACACTGATAACTGGTCTAGCGTGCCGGGGGAAACCCTAGAGCCTTATATGGCTGAAGCCCCACCTACCATGGTCACGTCATCAGGAGCTGAGCAAATCGGTGAGTGAAACGTCAAGACTGACGCCCACCGAATGAGACGGCCCCTTGGTAACGACGCGACCGATCGGATGGATGCATGAAGCATCAATGGTCTCCAGGGGGAACTCCAGGCGGCCGTGCATACATCGCTGATCAACACTGCAGCGAATACTGTGAGTAGAGAAATAGAGTTTGATAGGAGTAGGTGCTTAAATAACACTGTGGTCTATAGGGTTTGATGATACTAGGGAACAAAATGTCCCTAATATTAGAGACACGTATAGGATAATCATGATAATGTTAGTCTCGGTCTTGCTGGAATAAAACCGCAACAACTAGGAATTGACCACCATAATGAAAGGTCCAAAATAACTTAAAGTGGGATTCTAGGTTTAACCATACTAAATCATTAATGGAAGGGAAGGTAAAATATTTGTTCATTTAGGCCCAGTGGTTTGATGGTTTGCATCCTGAACATCCACTGGGCCTCCTTCTGCAAAATCTGCCTATCCCAATCCCCCCCCCCTCTCACTGGTGGTTTAACATGTTCCATCCCTTGAAATTTTAGGACCAATGGGTCCCCAGAATGGCACTCCCGTACGTGCCTGGAGACAGTTGTATCCTGTTTCCTAGTAATGTCACATATATGATCCCTAATTCTACGTCTAAACTCTCTCTTCGTTTTTCCAACATATTGTGTCATACAGACACAAGTAATCAAATACACCACCCCCTTGGTAATACAGTTGATAAAGAATCTATTATGGAAGACATCTCCGGTTGTATTACTCTTGAACGTTTTGCTGTTCCAAATGGACATGCATGCTTTGCATCTTCCACATTGATATGATCCCTTAAGGTTGGATGACAACCAGGTAGTAGTGTTCCCAACCTCAAGGTGACTGTGTACCAGTCGGTCTTTTATATTGTGGCCTCTTCTGAAAGTGATTTGAGGCCTATCTCCCACCAATTTGCCTACATCTGGGTCTGCTTTGATGATATTCCAATATGAGGTCAGGATTTTCCTAACTTCATGGTGTGCAGCATCATAGGTCCCGATCACTCTGATGGTATTGTCCTTCTCTCGATGTATTTTAGGATTAAGTAGAGAATCTCTATCCGCCATCAGGGTATGTTGATATGCTGATTTTAAAACACCACTGGGGTATCCCCTACGCCCAAACCTCTCTGTCAAACCTCTGGCTGACATCTTAAAGTCTGACACTGTAGTGCAGTTTTGTCTTGCTCTGATGTATTAGTCCTTTGGTATACCCATTTTCAAGAGTTTACGATGCCAACTGTCCCAGCTTAATAAGCTGTTTGTTGCGGTACTTTTTCTAAACATTTCTGTCTGAATGTGGCCAGAGTCAGTTTTCTCTATTTTAATGTCAAGGAATGTTATGACCCTGTCCTTGATTTCGGAAGTAAAATAGAGACCCAGATCACTGATGTTCAAGATGGATACAAATTCCTTGAATTCACTTGATGTACCCGACCACAAAACGAACACGTCATCAATGAATCTTAGCCATATCAAAATGGAAGAGTTACACTTCTCCATTTTCTCACAGAACACAAATTATCTCTCCCACCAACCCAGGTAAAGGTTGGCATTGATGGGGGCACATGGGCTGCCCATAGCCACCCCCCTGAGCTGGTGAAAGAACTTGTGATCGAAGACAAAAAAATTATGTTCCAAAAGAAATCGGAGCATAAATTGGTTATGTGCACGAAAATTAGTCCCTCTACCCTTGAGAAAGTACTCCACAGCTTCACATCCAAGGGAGTGGGGAATGGAGCTGTAGAGAGCCTCCACATCAAGGCTCGCTAGGAGAACGTTGGGATCAACTCGAATACCCTCCAACTTTCTCAGCACCTCGATCGTATCTCTCACATACGATGGAAGTGCCGTGACAACGGGTCTAAGGATCCTATCCACATAAATGCTGGCATTTCTGGGAAACACTACCAATGCCTTTCAATGGGGTAAGTCCCTTGTGGATTTTGGGTAGACTATAAAAAGTCGCCACCTGTGCATAGTTTCCCAAAATGAATGCCAGTTCTCTGGTATCAATAATCCTATCACGTTTAGCCTCCACCAAGATACGTTTAAGCTCGGTCGAATAATTTTGCGTGGGATTATCTACCATAATATGATAACAAAATGTATCCTTAAGAATGTTCATACACATGGAAGTATATTGTATATGATCCATGATAACTACGTTTCCCGCCTTGTCAGAGGGATTGATTATAATATTATAATATTCTGTGCCTGGAGCGCCAACATTTCCTCCCAAAACCAGATTATGATCCAAATGTTTATCAACCTCCAATTTTCTCAGTTGATCAGTGACTACTTTAAAAAAAAAAATACAATAGTGTATTGTCATTGAGGAGTGGATTCTTGGTTGAGGGAGCCCTCAGATCAGTGAAGGGGCCCTCACCCAAGCCTCTCTGCCCCTCATCCCATAATTCCTGAAGCACCCTAACATGAGGAAGATCTTCCTCCTCAAAACAAACACCCCAAAAAAAGACACCATTTGGCAAACTACACCCCTCAAGGAATTTATCAAGGGGTATAGTGGGAATTTTGATCCCACAGGTATTTTGCTGATTTCAGTGTAATTATGCTCTGAAAATGAAAATCTAAGTTTTTTCTAATAAAATGTCGTTTTATCTCAGATTTTTCCATTTTTTATTGGTACCATTTTTGGGTACACGCAATTTTTTGATCACTTTTTATTACATTTTTTTGGCAAGCAAGGTGACCAAAAACCAGCAATTCTGACAATGTTTTTTTTTTGTTTTTTTTTACAGTATTCACCGTGCACTATAAATGATATATTGCTTTATTTTGCGGGTTGATATGATTACGGCGATACCATATGTATATTGTTTTTTTATGTTTTACAGCGTTTGCACAAAGAAAAAAATCCCTTTTTTGAAAAATTATTTATTTTTTGTGTCCCCATATTCTGAGAGCCATAACTTATTTATTTTTGTGTTGACAAGGCTGTGTAATGACTTGTTTTTTGCGGGACGGGTTGTAGTTTTTATTGTTACTATTTTGGGGTACATGCGATTTTTTGATCACTTTTTATTCTATACTTTAGAAGGGATGGTGACCAAAAAAATAGCGATTCTGGCATTGTTTTTTGGGGTTTTTTTTTTGCGGTGTTCACCGTGCAGGAAAAATAACATTATAGTTTTATAGTTTGGGTTGTTACGAACGTGGTGATACCAAATATGTGTACTTTCATTTTTTTTCTATAATAAAAGACTTATTATAGGAAAAAAGGCAGTTTTACATTTTTTAACTTTTAACTTTTTTGTAACTTTTTTATAACTTTGTTTTGTCCTACTAGGGGAGTTGAAGACCTGCACCTCTCATTTTTATTCTAATACATTGCACGTAATGCAATGCATTAGAGCTGTCAGCTATTCACTGACAGCAAGCCTATTAGGCTCTGCCTCCGGGCGGGGCCTAATAGGCTTCCGTACGTGGCAGACCAGGAAGCCACTGTTGGCCTCCGGTTCCCATAGCTACTATGATCTGCATCCGTGCGGATTGAACTGGGGAGCGACGTAAGAGCATTTAGGTGCAATGGTAACGCCCTCATTGCACCTAAATGCTCATTAGCATAAACTTAATAAAACGTATTTTTCTACAATGGAGGCAGTAAGCAGAAAATGAAAATAAACAGGTTAGAAACAGGTTAGGGTATGTTCACACGCTTAACAAAAGGAAAAGGGAAAACAGCTCATGATTTTCAGACGTTTTTTGAGCAACTCGCATTTTTCGCAGCGTTTTCACGGCCGTTTTTGGAGCGGTTTTCAATAGAGTCTATAAGAAAACGACTCCAAAAACGTCCCAAGAAGTGTCCTGCACTTCTTTTGACAAGACGTCATTTTACGCGCCGTATTTTTACAGCGACATGTAAAATGACAGATCGACTGCACAGAACATCGTAAGACCCATTGCAAACAATGGGCAGATGTTTGCCGACGTATTGGAGCCGTCTTTTCAGGCGTAATTCGAGGCGTAAAACGTTTCCATTACGTGTGAAAAGAGGTCGTATGAACATATCCTTAGTCTCCTCTACAATATGCTGTTACTAGTTTAATACGGACAGTCTGGTGACAGACTCCCTTTAAGACCCCCTTTAAGACCCCCTGCACACGCAGTGTAATTGCTGTGGATTTTTTAATATGCAGACGGAAAATCCACAGTAGTAGCAAAGTGGATGAGATTTGAAACATCTCATCCACACGCTGCTGAAAATTTCAATGCAGAAATTGACCTGCGGGGCAGATTTTTTTAACTGCTGCATGTCAATTTATGAATGGTTACATATTTGTTGCAGACTTCCCCATTAAGTTTAATGGGGAAAGAAAATTGTGCAACACATTTGCATCAAAAATCGCATGTAAGACATATCACTTTAAAAAAATAATAATAATAAAAAAAGATACTCAATGCTCCTGGCTTTCACATAGTGACGACTGACTCCTGCCTTGGCTGTTCTCAGTGCTAGCAGCCTCCTGGAATGACGTTTCATTCCAAGCGACTGCTGTAGCCAATCACAGGCTGCATCGGTCACATAGGAGAAAATGTCATCCCAGGAGTCCAGCAGCACTGACATTAGTCATGATACATGTGCCGGCGGTGTGTTGAACGGGAGTGATATGTGAATGAGTAATGCAGCGAAAGTATACGGTCTGTGTACTACATATAGCTGGGCACAAGTAGTTTGACCCTAACCCCGGACGAAGGCAGTTGCCGAAACGCGCGTCGGGTTCAGACGTCTCATCTCACACTTCCATCATCTCCACCGGTATGTTTCATAACTTTTGTCCTGTCTAGTAGCTATTGCCTTGTTATGTCCATCATCTTTGGTTACCTCCCTTTGACTCCAAATATATTCGATATGTAACACTGTCCTATAACATCGTTCATCTAACTTCCTGCGATCTATACTTACCTCTCATACTTATTCAGATATCGCTACAATCACTAGTACCTCATTTTTGTACTGACCATATCGTTGTTCTTGGACATGTCTGGCTCTTATTTGCTGTGATCTCAACTGGACACAGTTTCCTCTGTGATCATATGCATTTCCTCTTGCTGCTACAATGCAAACTGCTTACATGTTGACACAATACTCATATCCGACCTTTTGATTGATGCGACGTCTTTTTATTGTGTGACTTATTCCCTATTCCATCTTTTAAATTGTCTTATGTCTGTAATTTAATAAAATTTGTTATTTTTTCCAATATTGTGTGCCGTAGTCGATCATATTTTCTTGGTTTAGTCTCCCAGCACTGACATTAGCCCTGGAAGTGGCGCTTCGCTATGGGAGACCATTAGGATGTAAGTGTTGACTTTTTTTTTTCAACCCCGATCAGGTGTCTGCAGCGGAAAATCCGGCCGAAAGTCTGCACCAAATAAAACACAATTTAATGCTGACTTTCAACCGTAATTCACTGCGGTATCTGAGTCAGATTTGCTGCAAGGTTTTCCCATGTGCAGGGTAAGGTGGCCATGCCTCCCAACTGTCCCGGATCCGGCGGGACAGTCCCGGTTTCTCACCGCTGTCCCGCCGTCCCGGGCGGTCTGTAAATATCCCGCTGGGCGCTGCATCAGAAAAGCTGATCGCTGCTGACTGCAGCAGCAATCAGAAGAACCCAGGAGTCTTGCGGCAGTGATCTCACTGGGATCGATGCCGGCCCGTGAGTGGACCAGTCCAGTCACCTGACCGGTCACCTGACCGATCATCTGACCTCACCGGTCAGGTGACTGGACTGGTTCACTCCCGGGCCGGCATCGACACCAGTGAGAACGCCGCTGTAAGACTCCTGCCTTCTTCTGACGGTGAGTGATGGGGCTATACACACGACCGATTTTTTTATGGCCCGGGACACCTGGCCGTCAAAAAATGGGACATGCCCTATTTTCGGCCGTTTACTCGGCCGCCCGGCTCCCATAGAAGTCTATGGGGCCGGGTAATACACGGCCATCACCGGATGTGTCCCGAGTGACGGCCGTGTCTTTCGTCGCTCGCGCTCTCTCTCCTCCTCCTCACCTCCTCACAGCGCAGAGTGCATGTTAGGAGGAGGAGGAGGGTCTTTTTTTGCTCCCGGCCGGGGATTGGGGATTCTGCTACAGGAGAAGTGAGTGACTACACTGTCCATATATGGACACAGCGATGTCACTCACTTCTGAAGCGGAATCCCCGACCCTGTGGCCAGGGATTCCTCTCCAGGAGAAGTCAGTGACTACACTGTCCATATATGTACATTGAAGTCTTCTCCTGGAAGGGGGGGGTGCAACCTACAAGGGGCTGTGTGGCATTACCTACAGGGGGCTGGGTGGCATTACCTGCAGGGGGCTGGGTGGATTTACCTACAGGGGTGTGTGGCATTACCTGCAGTGTGCTGGGTGGCATTACCTGCAGGGGGCTGGGTGGCATTACCTGCAGGGGGCTGGGTGGCATTACCTGCAGGGGGCTGGGTGGCATTACCTACAGGGGGCTGTGTGGCATTACTTACCCGGGGGGCTGTGGCATTATCTACAGAGGGCTGTGTGTGGCAACAAATATAAATTAAATTCATCCGATTTTAAAACGGACAGGGAAAAAAACTGATGCAAAACGGGTCAAAATCGGCGGTTAAAAACAGCAACACGGCCCGGAACAGAATCGTAACGGATGCAAAACGGCTCAAAACAGACGTTTTTATCGGCCGACACTCGGACACTGTCGTGTGAATAAAGCCTACCTCTACCGCTCTCTGCTCTGGCGGCAATGTGGCACCTACAGGGGGACTGTGTGTGGAGCTATCTACAGGGGTGCTGTGTGTGGCACTATCTACAGGGGTGCTGTGTGCGGCGCCATCTACAGGGCTGCTGTATGTGACGCTATCTACAGGGGAGCTGTGTGTGTGACGCTATCTACAGAGGGCTGTGTGTGGCGCTATGTACAGGGGGCTGTGTGTGGAGCTATCTACAGGGGGCTGTGTGTGGAGCTATCTACAGGGGGCTGTATCTGACGCTATGTACAGGGGGGCTGTGTCTGGCGCTATCTACAGGGGTGCTGTGTGTGGCGCTATGTACAGGGGGCTGTGTGTGGCGCTATGTACAGGGGGCTGTGTGTGGCGCAATGCACAGGGGGGCTGTGTGTGGCGCTATCTACAGGGGTGCCGTGTGTGGCGCTATCTACAGGGGTGCTGTGTGTGACGCTATCTACAGGGGTGCTGTGTGTGGAGCTATCTACAGGGGGCTGTGTGTGGCACTATCTACAGGGGGCTGTATCTGACGCTATGTACAGGGGGGCTGTATCTGGCGCTATGTACAGGGGGGCTGTGTCTGGCGCTATCTACAGGGGTGCTGTGTGTGGCGCTATGTACAGGGGGCTGTGTGTGGAGCTATCTACAGAATGGCTGTGTGTGGAGCTATCTACAGGGTGGCTGTGTGTGGAACTATCTACAGGGTGGCTGTGTGTGGCGCTATCTACAGGGGGGCTGTGTGTGGAGCTATCTACAGGGGGCTGTATCTGACGCTATGTACAGGGGGGCTGTATCTGGCGCTATGTACAGGGGGGCTGTGTCTGGCGCTATCTACAGGGGTGCTGTGTGTGGCGCTATGTACAGGGGGGCTGTGTGTGGAGCTATCTACAGGGTGGCTGTGTGTGGAGCTATCTACAGGGTGGCTGTGTGTGGCGCTATCTACAGGGGGCTGTGTGTGGAGCTATCTACAGGGGGCTGTGTGTGGCACTATCTACAGGGGGCTGTATCTGACGCTATGTACAGGGGGGTTGTATCTGGCGCTATCTACAGGGGGCTGTGTCTGGCGCTATCTACAGGGTGCTGTGGGTGGAGCTATCTACAGGGTGGCTGTCTGTGGCGCTATCTACAGGGGGGCTGTGTGTGGAGCTATCTACAGGGGGCTGTATCTGACGCTATGTACAGGGGGGGCTGTATCTGACTATGTACAGGGGGCTGTGTCTGGAGCTATCTACAGGGGGCTGTGTCTGCAGCTATCTACAGGGGGCTGTGTGTGGAATATCTACATGGGGTTGTGTGTGGAATATCTACATGGGGCTGTGTGTGGCGCTATCTACAGGGGGCTGTGTGTGGCGCTATCTACAGGGGGCTGTGTGTGGCGCTATCTACAGGGGGCTGTGTGTGGCGCTATCTACAGGGGCTGTGTGTGGTGCTATCTACAGGGGGCTGTGTGTGGCGCTATCTACAGGGGGCTGTGTGTGGCGCTATCTACAGGGGGCTGTGTGTGGCGCTATCTACAGGGGGCCTGTGTCTGGCGCTATCTACAGGGGGCCTGTGTCTGGCGCTATCTACAGGGGGCCTGTGTCTGGCGCTATCTACAGGGGGCCTGTGTCTGGCGCTATCTACAGGGGGCCTGTGTCTGGCGCTATCTACAGGGGGCCTGTGTCTGGCGCTATCTACAGGGGGCCTGTTTCTGGCGCTATCTACAGGGGGCCTGTGTCTGGCGCTATCTACAGGGGGCCTGTCTGGCGCTATCTACAGGGGGCCTGTGTCTGGCGCTATCTACAGGGGGCCTGTGTCTGGCGCTATCTGCATGGGGCCTGTGTCTGGCGCTATCTGCAGGGGGCCTATGTCTGGCGCTATCTGCAGGGGGCCTGTGTCTGGCGCTATCTGCAGGGGGCCTGTGTCTGGCGCTATCTGCAGGGGGCCTGTGTCTGGCGCTATCTGCAGGGGGCCTGTGTCTGGCGCTATCTGCAGGGGGCCTGTGTCTGGCGCTATCTGAAGGGGGCCTGTGTCTGGCACTATCTACAGGGGGCCTGTGTCTGGCGCTATCTACAGGGGGCCTGTGTCTGGCGCTATGTACAGAGGGGCTGTGTCTGGCACTATGTACAGGGGGGCTGTGTCTGGCGTATGTACAGGGGAATGTGTGTGTAGCTATGTACAGGGGGGCTCTGTGTGGCGCTATCTACAGTGGGGCTGTGTCTGACGCTATCTACAGGGGGCTATATCTGGAGCTATCTACAGGGGGCTGTATCTGGAGCTATCTACAGAGGGCTGTATCTGGAGCTATCTACAGGGGGGCTGTATCTGGAGCTATCTACAGGGGGCTGTATCTGGAGCTATCTACAGGGGGCTGTATCTGGAGCTATCTACATGGGGGCTGTATCTGGAGCTATCTACAGGGGGGCTGTGTGTGGAGCTATCTACAGGGGGGCTGTGTCTGGCGCTTTGTACAGGGGGGCTGTGTGTGGAGCAATCTACAGGGGGCTCTGGTGAATGATTTTTCCATTGACCGGTAGCAGAGTTACACAACTGGAAAAAAAAATCCCCATCATGTAACTCTGCTACCTGTCAATTGAAAAGTCATCCACCACAGGGTACTTTCATTGTTCTCAGCCTTTTGGTTTGTCCTGCAGCCGCTGCCGTGATGAGCAAATGTTATACCCAAGATAGGAAAAGTAACATAAAGACGACATAACCGGATCCATAATATCTGTGATATCCAGACAGTCTAGAGATCCGCAGTGACAATGTGCGCGTTCAAGGCATAAATCCATGTGCTTGCTGCAAAAATAACCCCATTTAGACTAATGAAATTTCTGCAACAAAACCTTCCGCATGTGTATCCACCCTAAGGTGGGATTCACACGAGCGCATGCGTTTTTGCACACGCAAAAAACGCGGCGTTTTGCGTGCGCAAAAGGCACTTAACGGCTCCGTGTGTCATCACATAGGATGTGCGGCTACGTGATTTTTGCGCAGCCGCCATCATTATGACACTCCGTTTGGATGTTTGTAAACAAAAAAGCACGTGGTGCTTTTCTGTTTTCAATCATACTTTTGACTGCTGTTGCGCGAATCACGCGCGTCCCACGGAAGTGCTTCCGTGTGGTGCGCGTGATTTTCACGCACCCATTAACTTCAATGGGAGCATGATGCGCGAAAAATGCAGAAATACAGGACATGTCATGAGTTTTACGCAGCGGACTCACGCTGCGCAAAAATCACTGACAGTCTGCACTGCTTCATAGACTAATATAGGTCCGTGCGAGGCGCGTGACAATCACGCGCGTTGCACGGACGTATATCACGTTCGTGTAAATCCGCCCTAAATCATCTTGACAGCAGCTGTTGTATATTTTTCCTTTGTTTTTCCTCTGTCTAGTGCTCTGACCAATCCTAGTTATTCGCTGCTCACTTTTACAGTTTTTTTTTTAAATGCTACATTAACATTCTTTCTGTGGCTCTTTTTTCTTTATTACCTTGCTTCTCCTTGTGGTTTTTTAACCCTGTTTAGAGCAACAGAATCCAACCACAACACATAATAATCATAATAATACCAAGTTCTAATATGAGGGAGAGGCCCATCCTTTATCTGTCAAACATTGCGGTGCGGTTTTTCGGGCGGAATTTTCGCTGCGGAAAAGCAGTGCTAGGAAAAAAAAACGTTCATACGCCATAACCATGGCGACACGTCACTCTGACTTCCTGAAGCCTGGCCTCCTGCGTTGACGTCATCCCTGGAGAACAGCTGGACACAGGAGCAGAGACTAAGTAAGGTCAATACGAGATTATTTTTTTTCCGACTTGTGATTTTTGCAGCAGAATTGTAGGAGGCTGCGGCAGAATCGGAGCCTTTGATTGGCACATGGGTTGAAACATCATCCCAGGAGGCCGGGCTGCACTCAGAACAGAGGATCGCGTCACTAGGCCAATGGCCAGGGTGAGTATAAACTTTTTTTTATTCATTTTAAATCCCAAAACTTGCACCACATAGCCCTTTGTTGCGGGTTTTACCTCCCATTGAATTCAATGGGGAAAACCCGGAACAGAAGAACAGCGATTCCGCAGCATAAACCGCACTACAGGTCAATTTATGAAAGTTTTTACAGCTGATTTTTTCATCTGTGTGTGGATGAGATTTGTTTAAGGGCACATTCAGACGTGGCAGAATTGCTGATGAATTCCGCTGCGGACCGTCGGTAGTGGGAATCTGCAGCAGCCATTTTTTACATTGGTTTCTATACATTTTTAGGTAACTGAGTTCAGACGTTGCGGAAAATACCGGTGCGGAAATTAGGCTGCGATGCAGAACTTTCACTCCGCAGCATGCACATTTTATTGCGGAGAAGCAGCGGAATATCACTGCGGATTTCAGCCTTTGCAATGCAAAAACTGAAATCTGCGGCAAGTCCGCTGTGATGTCCACAACGTCTGAATTACCTGTCAAATATGCAAATGTTGCTGCAGATTCGTTGCGTAATTGCCTCGAATCTGCAGCAACTTTTGCATCGGAAAAATTCTGAACGTGCCCTAAATCTCACCCACTCTGCTGCTACTGTAATACTCTGCGGATTTTTGGTGCAGTTTTTCGAGCAAAATTTCCGCTGTGGAAAGCAACGCTGTGAAAAAAAAAAAAGCCATTCATAATTACCCCCTCCCTCTTCTCTGCGTGTAGTCCGGCCTCGCTGAATAACGTTGCCAGGTGATGCTGCAGCCTGTGATTGGCTACAGCGGTCACATGGGAGGAATTGTCATCCCAGGAGGCCGAACTGCAGGAAGAAGGAGAGCGCTCTGGGTAAGTATGATTTTTTTTTTTCGGAGTTGCGATTCTGCTGCAAAAGTCGCAACACTTGGCTTTCTGTTGTGGGTTTTGCATCCTCATTGAATTCAATGGGGAAAATCCGCGACAGAAAAGCAACAAAAACGCAGCGTGGGCATGTGATTTTTAAAAATCTCATCCACTAATTTCTGCACAAAATTACGTTCCGGAAATTCCGCAGCGTTTACGCTACGTGGGAACCCGGCCTTAATCTACATGATAGAACATGAAAACTGCTTTTTAATAGCTTTTTTTTTCTCCATGTTGCATGATGCCGTCTGCTATTCTGTTAGGGTATGTTCACACGGCTTATTATAAGCCGTTTTTCGGGCTGTAAACGCACGAAAAATTGCCGGAAAATCAGAAGCAGAACGCCTCCAAACATCTGCCCATTGATTTCAATGGGAAAAACAGCGTTCTGTTCCGACGGGCCTTTTTTACTCGGCCGTGTTTAAAAAATACCCACGAAAAAGAAGCGCATGTCACTTCTTGAGCCATTTTTGGAGCCGTTTTTCATTGACTAGAGAAAAATAGCTCCGTATTTTCAGAAGTTTTTTGCTAAGCATGTGCACATACCCTTACTGTGTTCACATCCTAACAACCTTTTAGTGGCACAATGTCTTTATCACCTTCCACCTCAAAGTCCCACAGTGTGAGGGCACAGGCAATGGCCCTTTAACTTAAAGCACTTTTTACAAATAAAAAAGGGCCTATTTACTTCCTTAGGATGACTACCCTTATTATACTGTAATAGATCTGTTTGGAAAATGTGTAAGAATCTAGTTTTGAGATTCCTGTGTTGTGCTCCATACACCAGGCTGTGTGGCCTGGGAAGCAATTTGTTTCTTAATCCCTTTCCGCCCATGCTATAATAGTACTTCACTGTTCAGGGGTCATTCCCACAAACCGTTGCACTATCACGGCACTGGTGCAGGCACTGCGACTGCATCATGACTTGCAAGTGTGGGCCTGTAGTCAGCTCATGGCCTTGCCCAGCCAGAGCCAAGCTCATTACATATATACAGCACCAGAACAAATCTCAGTATTTGCATTGTGCACAGAGAAATAAGTATTTGATGTCCTACCAACCATTAAGAGTTCAGCCTCCTACAGACCAGTTGCACGCTCCAAATCAACTTGGTGCCTGCATTAAAGACAGCTGTCTTAAATGGTCACCTGTATAAAAGACTCCTGTCCACAGACTCAATTAATCAGTCTGACTCTAACCCCTACAACATGGGCAAGACCAAAGAGCTTTCTAAGGATGTCAGGGACAAGATCATAGACCTGCACAAGGCTGGAATTGGCTACAAAACCATAAGTAAGACGCTGGGTGAGAAGGAGACAACTGTTGGTGCAATAGTAAGAAAATGGAAGACATACAAAATGACTGTCAATCGACATCGATCTGGGGCTCCATGCAAAATCTCACCTCGTGGGGTATCCTTGATCCTGAGGAAGGTGAGAGCTCAGCCGAAAACTACACGGGGGGAACTTGTTAATGATCTCAAGGCAGCTGGGACCGCAGTCACCAAGAAAACCATTGGTAACACATTACGCCGTAATGGATTAAAATCCTGCAGTGCCCGCAAGGTCCCCCTGCTCAAGAAGGCACATGTACAGGCCCGTCTGAAGTTTGCAAATGAACATCTGGATGATTCTGAGAGTGATTGGGAGAAGGTGCTGTGGTCAGATGAGACTAAAATTGAGCTCTTTGGCATTAACTCTACTCGCCGTGTTTGGAGGAAGAGAAATGCTGCCTATGACCCAAAGAACACCGTCCCCACTGTCAAGCATGAAGGTGGAAACATTATGTTTTGGGGGTGTTTCTCTGCTAAGGGCACAGGACTACTTCACTGCATCAATGGGAGAATGGATGGAGCCATGTACCGTCAAATCCTGAGTGACAACCTCCTTCCCTCCACCAGGACATTAAAAATGGCTCGTGGCTGGGTCTTCCAGCACGACAATGACCCAAAACATACAGCCAAGGCAACAAAGGAGTGGCTCAAAAAGAAGCACATTAAGGTCATGGAGTGGCCTAGCCAGTCTCCAGACCTTAATCCCATCGAAAACTTATGGAGGGAGCTGAAGATCCAAGTTGCCAAGCGACAGCCTCGAAATCTTAATGATTTACAGATGATCTGCAAAGAGGAGTGGGCCAAAATTCCATCTAACATGTGTGCAAACCTCATCATCAACTACTAAAAACGTCTGACTGCTGTGCTTGCGAACAAGGGTTTTGCCACCAAGTATTAAGTCTTGTTTGCCAAAGGGATCAAATACTTATTTCTCTGTGCACAATGCAAATAAATATATATAATTTTGACAACGTGATTTTCAGTTTTTTTTTTTAAATATAATCTATCTCTCACTGGTAAAATTAACCTAGCCTAAAAATTCTAGACTGTTCATGTCTTTGACAGTGGGCAAACTTACAAAATCAGCAAGGGATCAAATACTTATTTCCTTCACTTTATATATATATATATATATATATATATATATATATATATATATATATATACACACACAGTAACAGAACCAGGCTCAGTACATATATACAGCACCAGAACATCCAAGCTCAGTACATAAATACAGCACAAGAACCAAGCTCAATATATATATACACACAGTACCAGAATCAAGCTCAGTACATATACACAACATCAGAACCAAGCTCAGTACATAAATACAACACCAACACAAATACAGCTCAATGTAGTGCAACCCCTGCCATATAGGTTTGCACTAAATTGTATACAGCTCCCAGCATTGCCCGAACAATTGTAAGGATATGCTGGGAGATGCTGTTTTACCAAAAAAATCATACCACCCATCATCTCGCTGCAGATCATACAGTGACTACAGTACTGATTAGAGGCAGACTAAACATTTACATTAAGGGACTCACAGGTGACGTGAGATTCTAGTTGTTCTTTTTCTCCTTTCACCATCCGGTCCAGACCTCTATGATGACTTCTCCCGGCCACAGCCCATTTCTGCAGTATGCCACTCGGATGTCTTCAGTTTCTCACTTTTAAAACATTTCTGCACCTATAAACGAAGATAAAGTTCTCATGGTGCCACACGCTATACCCCTAAATATAATAGAACAATACACTGTGTCCCTGATTATAATAGCACAATACACTGTTTCCCAGATTATAATAGCACAATACACTGTGTCCCACACACACACCGTGCCCCCTGTAGATAGTGCCCTACATAGATCCCCCTGTAGATAGTGACCTCCGTAGAGCCCCTGTAGATAGTGCCCCACATATAGCCACCCCGTAGATAGTGCCCTACATATAGCCCCCCTGTATATAGTGCCCCACATATAGCCCAGTCTGAAAATAGTGCCCCACAAATAGCCCCCTCTAGATAGTGCCCCACATGTAGCCCCTTGTAGATAGTGCCCCACATGTAGCCCACCCCTGTAGATAGTGCCCCAAATATAGCCCCCTGTATATCGGCCTCCACATATAGCTCCCCCTGTAGATAGTGCCTCACATACAGCTCACCCTATAGACAGTGCTCCACATATAACCCACGCCTGTAGATAGTGTCCTACGTATATCTCCCCCTATAAATAGTGCTCCACATATAGCCCACCCCTTTTGTATAGCCCCCCCCGTGTAGATAGAGCCGACCCCTGCAGATAGAGCCCGCCCTGAAGATAATGGTACTCACATTTTTTTTAGGATAAAAAATGTTTTTAACATACTCACCTTAATCCTGTTGCCGTCTGGTGGCAATGCAGACCTGCTCTTTTCTGAGCAGGTCTGCCGGGGTTAAACGACGCAAGCGGCGCGATAACGTCATCGCGCCTCTTTCGTCGCTGAAAGGCGCTGATTGGCAGGGCAAGTCATTCTGCCCTGCCAATCAGCACCTTTCATAGACGCAAGTGGCGTGATGACGAAGAATGAGGATGATTTTGATTAGAATATTCTTGAGATTAGGAAAAGTGTTTCATTAGAGCTGCACAAATGACTTATTAAAATACCTGGACAAAAGTACAGCTCTAATGAAACACTTTTCCTAATCTCAAGAATATTCTAATCAAAATCATCCTCATTCTTCTCATCCACAGAAATAAAAAGGGCCATATTTTACCAAATTAACCTAAATAAACCTGTGAGGCCAACTTTATAACTGAACCTGAAACAGGCAACATATGTTATTTCAAAGACCTGATACCTAATACCAATGGAAGCCGCCAGTGCAGTTTGTTAGGGAAGTAAGTTTTACTCTCACATGTCAGAGGAGACTAAATTGTTTATACAGTGCATACTGGCCTAGGGCCAGATTTATATCTAAAATCCTGTAGGCACAAATGCTTTAGTACTCGTTTAAAACAACAGTCTTTTGCTCATCGCTTTCAATTTGTGATTTCTTTTGCTTCGAATTTTGCAAAGTCGCATCAAAAAACACATTCTGGTCATGATGTGTGAATCCAGCCTAGCAGTCTGCACATGCACCGGATTTTTCATCCGAATTTGAAAAATTTGCATGGGAAGACTGTTACAGACAAGTAAGGCCTTATTTACACGAACGTGTGCATTTTGCGCACGCAAAAAACGCTGCATATTTTGCGTGTTGCAGTTCCGTGTGTCATCAGTTTTTGCTGCGTGGCTGCGTGATTTTCGCGCATATGGCATCCTTATGACACACGGTTTTGAGGTTTAGAAAATGAAATGAAGGCGGTTTTATTTTTCCCTTCATTTCTTAAAAAACTGTTGCGCTAATCACGCGCAGGACATGGAAGTGCGTCCGTGTGCTGCGCGTAATTTTCACGCACCCATTGACTTCAATGGGTGTGTGATGCGCAAAAAACGCTAAAGTATAGGACATGCTGTGAGTTTCACACAGCGGATGCTGCGTGAAAAACATGGAATGTCTGAATGGCCCCATTGAATTGCATAGGTCCATGCGGCGCGTATCACGGACTTGAAACACGTTCGTGTAAATAAGGCCTTAATGAGATTTAAATAATCTCACACATATGCTGCAAAACATTTACTGCATGGAAATCATGCTTACATTTTTCTGAATGTTCACTGCGGATTTCACCCCTGTCAGGCCCCTTGTACAAGCTGGAGATTTTGTTGCAGAAATATCTGCAACTAAAAATCAGTTCCATTCATCTTAACCCCTTCCCTCTTTAGCCACTTTTGACCTTCCTGACAGAGCCTCATTTTTCAAATCTGACATGTTTCACTTTATGTGGTAATAACTCCGCAATGCTTTTACCTATCCAAGCGATTCTTTTCTCGTGACACATTGTACTTTATGTTACTGGCAAAATTTGCTCGATATGTTCAGTATTTAATTGTGAAAAACACCAAAATTTAGCGAAAAATTGCAAAAATGTGCATTTTTCTCAACTTAAATGTATTTGCTTGTAAGACAGGCAGTTATAACACACAAAATTGTTGCGAATTAACATCCCCCATATGTCTACATTAGATTGGCATCGTTTTTTATTTTTCTAGGACGTTACAAGGCTTTGAACTTTAGCAGCAATTTCTGACATTTTCAAGAAAATTTCAAAAGGCTATTTTTACAGGGGCCAGTTCAGTTGTGAAGTGGCTTTGAGGTCCTTATATATTAGAAACCCCCAAAAGTCACCCCATTTTAAAAACTTCACCCCTCAAAATATTCAAAACAGCATTTAGAAAATGTCTTAACCCTTTAGACTTTTCACAGGAATTAAAGCAAAGTAGAGGTGAAATTTACAAATTTCATATATTTTTTCAGAGATTAATTTTTAATCCAATTTTCTTTATAACACAGAAAGTTTTACCAGAGAAATGCAACTCAATATTTATTGCCCAGGTTATGCAGTTTTAGGAAATATCCCACATGTGGCCCTAGCGTGTTACTGGACTGAAGCACAGGCCTCAGAAGCAAAGGAGGACCTAGTGGATTTTGTGGCCTTATTTTTATTACAATATATTTTAGGCACCATGTCAGGTTTGAAGGGCTCTTGCAGTGCCAAAACAGTGTAAATCCCCCAAAAGTGACCCCATTTGGGAAATGACACACCTCAAGGAAATTATCTAGAGGTGTAATGAGCATTATTGGAAATGTAGGTTTCGCATTTTTTTTTTCTCATTTCCACAAGGACTAAAGGGGAAAAAGCACCACCAAATTTGTAAAGCAATTTCTCCCCAGTAAAACAATACCCCACATGTGGTAATAAACGGCTGTTTGGACACACGGCAGGGCTTAGAAGGGATGGAGCACCATTTGGTTTTTGGAGTTCACATTTAGCAGGAATGGTTTGCGGAGGCCATGTCACATTTACAAAGCCCCTGAGGGGACAAAACAATGAAAACCCCCCACAAGTGACCCATTTTGGAAACTACACCCATTGAGGAAATTATGTAGGGGTATAGTGAGGATTTTGACCCCACAGGTTTTTTGCAGAAATTATTGGAAGAAAGCCCTGAAAATAAAAATCTAAATTTTTTTCAAAGAAAATGTAGGTTTAGCTAATTTTTTCTCATTTCCACAAGGACTGAAGGAGAAAAAGCACCGCAAAATTTGTAAAGCAATTTCTCCTGAGTAAAACAATATCCCACATGTGGTCATAAACGGCTGGTTGGCCTTAGAAGTGAAAGAGCGCTATTTGGCTTTTGGAGATCACATTTAGCAGGAATGTCACATGTCACATTTGCAAAGCCCCTGAGGGGACAAAACAATGAAAATTCCCAAAAAGTGATTCCATTTAGGAAACTACAACCCTTGAGGAATTCATCTAGGGGTGTAGTAAGCATTTAGAACCCATAGATGTTTCATAGAATTTATTAGAATTGGGCAGTGAAAATAAAAACAATCCTTTTTCTTCAATAAAACATAGCTTTAGCGAAAAAAAAATTCATTTTCTCAACAAATAAAGGGAAAAAAAGAACCCAACATTTGTAAAGTAATTTCTCCCGAGTACGGCAATACCCCATATGTGGTCAGAAACTGCTATTTGGGCACACGGCAGGGCTCAGAAGGGAAGGAGCGCCATTTGGAGTGCAGATTTTGCTGGATTGGTTTCTGGGTGCCTGTGGGACCAAAACAGTGGAAACCCCCCAGAAGTGACCCCATTTTGGAAACTACACCCCTCAATGCATTTACCTCGTGGTGTAGTGAGCATGTTAACCCCGCAGGTGTTTTGTAGAAATTAGTGTGCACTCCATGTTGCAGAGTGAAAATGGGATTTTTTCCATAGATATGCCAATATGTGGTGCCCGGCTCGTGCCACCATAACAAGACAGCCCTCTAATTATTATGCGGTGTTTCCCGGTTTTAGAAACACCCTACATGTGACCTTAATCTTTTGCCTGGACATTTGACCAGGCTCAGGAGTGAGAGAGTACCATGCGAAATTGAGGCCTAATTTGGCGATTTACAAAGTATTGGTTCACAATTGCAGAGGCTCTGATGTGAAATAATAAAAAGAAACCCCTGAGAAGTGACCCCATTTGGAAACTGCACCCCTCAATGCATTTATTAAGGGGTGTAGTGAGCATTTCACCCCACAGGTCTTTTCCATAAATGAATGCGCTGCGGATGGTGCAAATTAAAAATTTATATTTTTCCCTAGATATGCAATTTCAGTGGCAAATATGTCATGCCCAGCTTATGAGACTGGAGACACACACTCCAAAAATTGTTAAAAGGGTTCTCCCGGGTATGGCGATGCCATATATGTGGAAGGAAACTGCTGTTTGGGCACGCTGTAGGGTTCAGAGCGGAGGGAGCGCCATTTGGCTTTTGGAGAGCGGATATTGCTTGGTAGTAGTTTTGTTTGAGTATTGCTGGTGTTTCCGTTTATAATGTGGGGGTACATGTAAGCTGGGCAGAGTACATCAGGGGCATAGTCAGGTGGTATAATAATGGGGTAAAAAAAACAATATAATGATCCATAGATGTGTGTTACGCTGTGAAGCAATCCTTTCTGCACAGGCCGGTGTCGCACTGATATATGGCGTCCTTTCTTATGCCGCACCTTTGCAGTTTGGGGAATTTTGCTGGGAAAGTGTTGTCCTGGTATAATACGGGCACCCTCGCTTCCAGCGGACATGTTTGGGCCCTCCCTTTCCTGGTTCCCTAATTTTAGGTCCTTGATAAATCGCCTCTTCAAACAACTGCATATTTTTTATTTCCTGACTTGTTGGAGCCATAACTAATTTTATTTTTTCATAGACGTAGTTGTATGAGGGCTTTTTTTTGCGGGACGAGCTGTAGTTATTATTGGTACCATTTTGGGATACATTTGACTTTTTGATCACCTTTTACCCTATTTTTTGGGAGGCCAGGTAAACAAAAAACCGCAATTCTGACATAGTTTTATTTAGTTTTTTTATACAGCGTTCACCAAGCGTTATAAATTACATGTTAACTTTTTTCTGCGGGTCAGTACGATTCCGGCGATACCTATTTTATTGGACTTTTCTATGTTTTGCAACTTTTTGCACAATAAAACTACTTTTGTAAAAATAATGTATTTTTTCTGTCGCCAAGTTGTGAAAACCATAACTTTTTTATTTTTTTGTCGACGCAGCAGTATGGGGGCTTGTTTTTTGCGAGACGAGCTATAGTTTTTATAGGTACCATTTTTGGAATATGTGCGACTTTTTGATCATTTTTTATTCCAATATTTTTTTATGTGGTTCACCGCGTGCAATAAATAATATAATATTTTGATACCTCAGGTCGCGGCGACACCAAATACGTATGGTTTATTATTTTTTTTCAATAATAAAAGGACTTGATAAAACGCAATCCCCCTTTTACTCTTTTTTTATTAGGGCGGGTTCACACATGGCGGAATTTCACTTAAATTCCGCTGCGGACACTCCGCAGCGTTAATCCGCAGCGGAGCCGTTTCTCCATTGACTTTCACTTTAATTTAGCAGTGTTCGTTTACACGATGCGTACAATTCCGCTGCGGAGCATAGGCTGCGGAGCGGAATTTGGTGTCCGCAGCATGCTCTGTCTGTTGCGGAGCAGTGGCGGACTGGTTGCGGACTCATGGCGGAATTTCTCCATTGACTTCAATGGAGAGTCAAAATTCCGCAATGAAGTCCGCAGATCTTATGTGTGCTGCGGAGCGTATTGTTTTTACTACCATGACATTTCTTCATTCTGGCTGGACCTATGTATTTCTAGGTCTACAGCCAGACTGAGGAAGTCAATGGGGCTCCCGTAATGACGGGAGCGTTGCTAGGAGACGTCTGTAAATAGTCACTGTCCAGGGTGCTGAAAGAGTTACGCGATCGGCAGTAACTGTTTCTGCACCCGGGACAGTGACTACCGATCTCAATATACATGTATCTGTAAAAAAACATATAAGTTCATACTTACCGAGAACTCCCTGCGTCTGTCTCCAGTCCGGCCTCCCAGGATGACGTTTCATTCTAAGTGACGGCTGCAGCCAATCACAGGCCAAGCACAGGCTGCAGCGGTCACATGGACTGGAGCGTCATCCAGGGAGGTCGGGCTGGATGCCGAAAGAGGGACGCGTCACCAAGACAACGGGCGGTAAGTATGAATTTCTTTGACTTTCACTAGGGAAAGTGCTGTCCCTTCTCTCTATCCTGCACTGAATAGGGAAAAGGGAAGCACTTTTCCTGCAGTCCGCAGCGGCCAGTCCGCATCAATTTTCTGCACATTTTGTGCAGATCCGCAGCCGTAATCCGCAACCCGGATTAGGTGCGGCATTGATGCGGACAGTTGCGGAGGAATTCCGCCATGTGTGGTCATGCCCTTACTTGCAACTTTTATTGTTTTCAAACTTTTATTTTTTTCACTTTTTTTTTCCCACTTTTTTTATACTTTTTTTACACTTTTTCTCAAGTCCCACTAGGGGACTTGAAGGTCCAGCTGTCAGATTTATTTTTTTCTAATACATTGCACTACCTACGTAGTGCAATGTATTAGATCTGTCAGTTATTCACTGACAGCAAGCCGATTAGGCTTCGCCTCCCGGTGGGGCCTAATCGGCTTTCGTAATGGCAGACCAGGAGACCATTGTGTCTCCTGTTGCCATAGTAGCAGTAGCCAGTCCCGATTGCCTGTCCGGGCTGGCGATCTGCTAGTAACCGCTACGATACAGGAATCGCTTTCGATTGCTGCATCGAAGGGGTTAATGGCAGGGATCTGAGCTAGCGCCGGTTCCTGCCGTTACAGGTTGATGTCAGCTGTAACATACAGCTGACTTCCACCGCTAATGACGCCGGATCAGCTCCTGACCCGGTGCCATCTTGCCGGCGGCTACGGAAGCTGATCAGGCTCCGCCGCCGGGTGGATCTTGACCGGTTTCCATGCTAGGCAGACCGGGAGGCCAGTATTAGGCTTTGCTGGGGTTCCGATGAGCTTTCTGGGGTTCCGATGAGCTGCAAACACCTTAAGTGCAGCACTCGCGTTTGAGCGCTGCACTTAAGGCGTTAATGGCGGGGATCTAAGCTAATTTCGGTCCCCGCCGTTACAGTCGGATGTAAGATACAGCTGAGATCCGACGATGATGGCACCGGCTCAGCTTCTGAGCCGGTGCCAAACATTTGGCGTATGGGTACGGCAAAATGCGGGAAGTCAATGCTTTCCATGGCGTACCCATACGGCAAATGTCGGGAAGGGGTTAAGGGTGCGAACAGACACAGCGTAAACACTGCAGATTTTCGGTAACGGATTCATTGTGGAAAATCCACAGCGTTTTGCAGTAGCAGCAGTGTGGGTATGATTTCAACAAATCTTGTCCAAACAGTGTGGAAAAATGAAGCCGAAAAAAACACACATAAATTTACTTGCGGTGCGGTTTCTTCAACCGCGGCATGTCCATTAATGCTGCGTATTCGCAGCCCTTCCGTTGTGGGTTTTCCCATTGAATTCAATTGGGTGCTTAGACCCGCAACAAAGTAGTGTGTGTTGCGATATTTGTGGCGGAATCACAGCGAATATGTCACAAAAATCGCAAAAAAGAATAAAACAAAGGTTATACTTACCCAGAGTTTCCTGCTTCTTCTCCAGTCCAGCCTCCCTGGATGACGTTGCAGGCCATGTGACCACAGCAGCCAATCACAGGCTGCAGCGTCACATGGCCTGCAACATCATTTCAGGAGGCCGGACTACGATCCGAGAAGAGGGAGGGGGTAAGTATCAACGTTTTTTTTTTTTTCCAGTGCCGCTTCGCAGCGGAAATTAAGCCAGAAAAATGCACCACAATGTAATGCTAATTTCCAGGCGGCATTCCCTGCAGTGTTCAGGGCGAATACACTGCGCAGCTTGACGCAGTGTATCAGCCCAGAATACGCTGTGTGCGTTCCTACCCTAATGGGGTTGTTTCTGCAGCAAGCCAAAATCTCCAGCTATCTACAGACCTTGACTGCACGACAGCTCAAAAGCAATTGTTGCGTAACAGTCACAACCTTATGACTTGCGTGCAGGTTTTTTTTTCTCATGCCTTCTTGATATTTTCTCACACAACAGCCATATAAAATTTGCATGTACACGTGACTCCCTCACATATTATTGTATTACTATGGAGTGCGACTGTCGTACAACAGTTAGCAGATGATATTTATAATAGTCACGTGTATCACTCATATGTTCTTTTATACGGTTTTAATCAATTGACAAACACGTAGTGCATGTTCTATTTATAGACTGCACCTGCCCAGAACAATTTCTCTGCCAGCTGTGATGCTGAGAATATCATACACCAATCCTTTAAATGGGCTGTGGATTCCTGCCTATGACCATGAGTAGAGAAGAAGGGAGGGGGGATTTTAGATTAATAACAAAGCTTTGTATGGGGCGACAAGAAGCAATCTCATGGCGGCCATATTGGATCTGAGGCAGATAAGTGTATATTCCTGGGCACCTCTGTTTAGAGTGTTTTGTGAAAATGTTTAGCTTTGTGAGTGATGTAATCCTACTTCTGACAGTTGTTATGTTACAGAAGGACTGTTTATAAGGGATTACGAAGACGCAGAACAAGATGGAACTATTGACTTTTTAAAACAGTATGCATATATATATTTATTTATACTACAGGGCAAGAAAATGAAAGCATGGGCTTCTCAGTCCCACATTCACATGCTTTTAGAAGACAAAAGTTTACCACTTACATCAATGTAGGCATGTGCAGTCTTTATAAGTAGTACCCTTAGTGTACGCTGTGAAAGGAGTTGGATGATTTGCAAGTACGAGACAAAGTTCAGACAGTCACAAGAAAATTCTGACCTATTGGGAGATGAAGCTTTATCTGTTTCATGATCTGAACAGCTCCTCCAGCAGTAGGGAAATGTGTGCATAAATCCTGCATTAATAAAGGGCCAGTTGTTCAATATCAAACTATAAATCCTACAATTTAAAATATCGTACATCAGTATTTCTCAATGTTTCTAAGCCATGTACCCTTTAGTGAATCAAGTTAAATCAAAGTAACCTAAGGCTATGTGTAACAACCAGCACGTTTGTGGACGCACTGGGCTACTTTGCCGGATTGGCGTAAAGCCACCTCTAAGGGCGTTGTCTAAGCAGCCTCCCCGGGCTTCACCCTTTAACCCCTACACAGGGATCTGTTCTTCGATGAGGGAAGACTGCCAGGTCGCTACCTCTTGAGGTGGTCCCAGCGTAGTAGCTGCTGGCCAAACAGAATCTAGGCAGACACAGGCAGATGGTACCATGGTGGTAGCAGAATACAGGCTGGAGCCGGATTACTGGAAGCAGGCTGGAGATGGATTACTGGAAGCAAGCTGGTGCTGGATTACTGGAAGCAAGCTGGTGCTGGATTACTGGAAGCCCGCTGGTGCTGGATTACTAGAAGCACGCTGGTGCCGGATTACTAGAAGCACGCTGGTGCCGGATTACTAGAAGCACGCTGGTGCCGGATTACTGGAAGCATGCTGGTGCCGGATTACTGGAAGCACCCACAGGGCACGGGAAACCGACAGGTAACAGACTCAGGATACCAATAGGTTACGGACTCAAGATACAGGATACCAACAGGTAACGGACTCGGGATACAGGATACCAATAGGTAACGGACTCGGGATACAGTGTATGGAAACTTCGTAGGATAACACAAAGTTTGTCCAACTTTGCTCAGGCACTGGGGCAAGGGGCAGGCTCACTTATACAGCCCTGGGTATGCAGAGATAGGCTGGGGACATTTTTACTGGGGCACGTGCTGGCCCTTTAAGAAACGGCAAAAACGCCCACGCACAACCTATGGGCACAGTACAGGGGGAGGAAGCAGCGAGCAGAGCGCTCCAGCATTCCTGGGAAGGGAGACGCCGGTGAGGATGGACAGACCAACGGCCACCGGTAGGAGAGAGAAGCCGGCAGTCAGCGGATGCCAGCGCTACACTATGATCATATACTGTACTGTCCCTATTAAAAGCATGGCATAAAGACAATGCATGTACCCCCTACAGATATGGCGTATAACCCCTTGGGGTACATTCACCAGATGTTGATAGCCTAGTTCCTACAAGAACAAAATCATACAACACCTACAACCAACCAAATAGGAAAAGACTTACAGAATCCATATAATGCGTAAAAGCACAGTTTGTTAAAGTCACACAGCTAGAAAATGGATATTGTTGGGGGAATGAAAGTAACAAAAATACTGGACTTCTGTAACATTATCCACAGACATTATATTATCATTAATGTAAAGAAAATTTTTATATAATATGATAAACTGTGTGTAGAAAAATCTATATAAATTAATTGTTAAAAAGCTACCACTAACTTGGTTGAGCTTGATGGACATGTGTCTTTTTTCAGCCGTACTAACTATGTAACTATATAACCCTACATGGTTCCATCCAGAAGAAGTCGATAGATCAACCAGAAATCTAGATTTTACCATGGCCATGTAAATGTTCTACATTGTGCATTCAAATAGGTGCAGCCACTAACATGATCAGCGTCACTATGACCATGACAGTTCCAGGAGTTTTCCAACTTTCATTGTTCACTTCTTGTCCGCTTTCTTCCCAGAAACACGGACAAATTTTATCACACTCAAAATTTCTTCTTGATCACAGATATCTTATACCCATATTTTACCATCTCACCTCTGGTAAGCTATAGAAAGGGGGTTGGATTGCCAGGAATGGAAATGGTCATGTTGAGATCATTAGGATATAATTAGGTCTAGGTTATAAGGCCTAATGTTTCCCAGTATTCCATTTGGGAATGATAAAATTCTTCATACAAAGACCCATGTTCATAAGCAGGGCTGGCTTTCTCTATTGCTGCCCTCCACAAACCAAAAATTAACCAGACATGCACATACTGAAACATAAATACTGTACATACATAGAGGGACATATTTAGACAAACAGGCAAATATATACACACACATTCTGTAATATATACATACATAAAGGTAAATATATAGAATTACATACACATACTGTATATACAGACACACACACAAAGGCACATAAATACACTGACAGGAACATATACAAATACATAAAAGGCACATATATGCAAGCACATAGACACATTCACATACATACCCATATATACACAGTGCAGATAATGTAGTAGATGTCACCTGCAGTCCTATGTAACACCACAGATAACACACAGTAATAACGGAGTACAGATAATGTAGTAGACGTTACCTGCAGTTCTATGTAACACCACAGATAACACAGTAATAACTCTGAGTACAGATAATGTAGTAGTGTTAGGCTTCGTTCACAAATGCGTTGGGTTCGCGTTCTGACGTTCCGTCTGAGCTTTCCGTCAGAACGGGACCCTGAACAGACACAAACGGAAACCAGAGGTTTCCGTTTCTATCACCATTGATTTCAATGATGACAGATCTGGTGCCCATGGTTTCTATTTGTCTCTGTTGTGCACTCGACCCGTCGTTTTGCTGGAAGCAATAGCGTAGTCGACACCACAGATATCACACTCTGATAACTATACCCACACATATATAAACACACACACACACACAGGCATACGTATGTACACACACTAACATGGAGGCATATATACACATATACACACACGAACATAGAGACATATATACACTACACACACACACACACATACTGGAACATATACATACAAACAGACACACTTAGACACTTACCATCTCTCCTTGCTGACAGGATCACAGATTTCTTGCAGGAGGGGCTGTGGGTGGAGCTTCCTCCTTTGCTCTTGCTCCTCGGCTCTTGTTTCCTCCATGTGTGTAAAGGGAAGCAGAGGACATAGCAGAGGCAGAGCCCAGTGGTGCCCCATACAGTCTGGGAGGGTGCAGCGCCCTGTGCACTCGCACAGGTCGCACACCCCCTGTTCACGAGTTACACACAAATGCCAAAGATAATTATCTCTAATCTGCAGTCTTTTCTATGTTGTCAGCAAATTAGAGTTTGGCAGACTTTCTGTAGCAGTGTCCTGTTTAGGTTTTGACCCTTTAGTAACCAGCCTATTTTGGGCCATAAAAAGTTTTGGATTTTTTTCAGTTTTTTGATCATCGCATTTCAAACGCCATAACTTTTATTTTTCTGTAAATATAGCTGTGTGTTGTGGCTTGTTTTTTAGGGGAAAATTTTTATTTTTGGTGGTACATATAATTTGTTGATTAACTTTTTTTAATGAAAAAAAACATTATTTTTGGCATCTTAAATTACTCTGTTTACCATGTAGTATAAATAACATAATAACTATATTCTGCACGTTGTTACAATACCAAATTTTAAAGTATTTTATTTTGTGTCGCCATATTCTAAGGGCCGGTTCACATCAGCGTTGGCTTTCCGTTGAGGGGTTCCGTCTGAGGTTTCCGTCATGGAACCCCTCAACGGAAAGTCAAACGGAAACCTTAGCTTCCATTTGCATCACCATTGATATGAATGGTGACGGAAATATTGCTATGGGCTTCCGTTTGTCACTGTTCCGGCAGGTTTCCGTTTTTTCGACGGACTCAATAGCGCAGTCGACTCTGGCTCCAAACCTACTGGCAGGTTCCCTTTAAGGAGGATCTGTCATGGTGATTCTACTACATCAGGTTAAAGATGATTTTCACACAAATATAAAAATGGCTATGTGTAAGTAAATCAGAAGTTAGATCAGTAGGCGTTTAATAACTATGTTAATGTTATTTATTAAGATGCTGGTTTTTTTTTTCTTATGTTACAATGGCCATTCTTGAAAAAGTGACAACAGGAAGTGCAGCCATGTAGTTTGTCACTTTTAAATTACATATTTTCAGACAGCATATTACACCTACAGTTCCATACTCCTATTAGCCAAAACGGCATAAAAACATTTTGTGCCGTTTAAATAATAGGAGCACTGAAAAATACATGGGACTCAAAACTTATGGGTCTTGTGTATTGTTTCAGTACTCCTATTAGACAAAAATAATTTAAAAAAAATTCTGCTGATTTGGCTACTTAGGAGTACAGACCTGTAGCTGTAATATGCTTCCCTTACATATGGCAGCATATTAATCTGCTGGGTTGTGATCTTCGTTTTTAAAAGGGCTGTCCACTACCGGACAACTCATCAGTATATCATCGGTGCAAGTCCGAAACCCAGATACCGCACCGATCAGCCGCTCCGGTGGCCTGCGCGCATCGGATGTTATTGCCCATTATGCGATGTACGGAGCCGGAAGCAGTTGGCTCCGTATATAGCATAGCGGCCGTGCTGTAGAACTGCAGCTCTGGTCCTATTCACTTGAATAGGAGCAGAGCTGCAGTACTGCAGTTCGGCCGCTATTCCGTGGCCGGAGCCAACTGCTTCCAGCATGTATGTCCGGTGCCAGGAGTCAGCCGGGGCGGCTTAACAGTGCGGGGTCCATGTGTCGGACCCCCAAAGATCATATACTGATGACCTATCCGGTGGATAGTGGTAAACTGATTATCCACAGCACTCACTTGGTCGGAATATCTCCACTCAATTTCAGCGGGATGCAAATTCCAAGTCCAGGGATCCCTTCCGGACAATCAGTTGATACAAAAAACTTGAAGACAGCATCCGTATGGCAAAGATGTAAAAGGTGTTTTATTAACACATCCCAATAGTAAAGTGCTACATTCTTGTGACAAAATGTGGGTTATAAATACATACCCCTGTATAAAATTTCATCCAATCCAGTAGAGGTGTTGCAAACACTCCCATATAGCACATGTGAATATACTGATGCATAACAAGCATCAAATTAGTGAAGAACATATTATATTATACTTACATGCTGTAGGATGTCGCTGCCATGCTTCGTGACGCCCATCAATCTCAGCGTTCCCGGTGTACTATTGCACATGCGCCAGTACGTGCAGGAAGTCAGTGAAACATTCACTATTCCATAGTGCAGGCGTGGCGGCCCTCTTTCTTATTGGCTAAAGCCCTAACTACATCACTGCGGCTGCGCAGTGGAGGGGAATCAACAAGCGGCAGCCTAGCAACCCTGTCTGTCTATCGCCGAGCTCCAAAGCGTTCGGCCTAGCAGACAGCTGATTATAGGTAACAATTCAATCCAAGCATAATTGTTATTAGATCTATCCGTATAGTAGCTTCTTATTAGCTCACAGGATAAAGTTAAACTTGTAATTCAGATCACTCTTAACTGCTCCTATATAGTGGATGCACGTTTAATATGGATAAAAAAAAAAATTGCTATCCCGTGGATAGGTCATCAGTTGTCCGGTAGTGGACAATCCCTTTAAAGCAAGTTTTCTGCTGACTATTATTCTATCACTTCTAAATGATACAGTGTCCGCCTACATTTTTATTGGATTCAGGAAATACTCTTTTTGGGGGGCATTATCTCCTTTTCAGCATGTTATTTGCTGCTGTTGTACTAACTTGAGAATGACCTCGTGATATGAACACGAAATACCATAATCAACATAACTAAACAATGTTGAAAGGGTATTTACCTTCAGCACCAAAATAGTTAAAGTAGTTCTACTATTTTTACTATGTGGACAAATATACAAAGCCACAATTTTGCTGTGTGGAAATGTCTAACTTTAAAGTTCCCATAGATCTTAAAAACAGGTCAGAACCTTGTGTGTGTTTAACCTTTTTACTTCCACTGCTACACAAGGATGACTTTCCAGACAAAGAATTATCCCATATAATCAAGTACTATAAACAAAATAGCTCTGCGACTTTTATATGGCACATAATTTATTTTTGTTCATATTGTTTTTAAAGTCATTTTATTGTATCAAGGTAATAAATCTCGTTACTAAAATCCTCAATTCCTCTTTAATAAAATCCTGAATATGTGTTGCCTTTAGGGGACAAGCCAGGAAGTATTAACAATTTAACAGAGTCTCACAATATATATACATGTACGGCAGGGAGAACAAAAAACAATTCCTAGAATCTATTCACACTTGAGTCTTGGTTTCTGTTTATAACTGAAATCACAATGCATTGTCAATTACCAACAGCGGTTGGCTTACCCTGGTGTCCGTCGGGTTACACCAATGTGTCCGTCTGATGGAATTTTTTTTGCGATGGAGGCTCTGAAGAGAGCATTTGATGCAGTTAGGGCCATGTCAGTCATTAAGGCTCAGTCCACAACTATCAGCAATTTGACAGTAAAGTTATCAGAAATGTTTTCATTATGACAAATTCTCTTGATATGCCCCATTAGGACCTATTGTCGTTAGAGAGGGAGGTCTCCTGATCGTGCACCTATGAGCCAGAATGCTGACTCCATGCATTACATGGTCGACTATTAATTTGAAAAGCCGACATGTAATGTTACATTTATGGTCACATGAGGCCCCCCCGGCGATAAACCGCTGATCACCTGTGAGTTAGATAAGCCGGCTTCTATTTAAAAGGGATTATCAGCAATGTTCCCTCTAAGTCTTGGCAGCTCCTGAACAGAGCAGTTAGGGAGCAGGGAAAGTCTCCATCAATGGTGGGCAATCTGATGACCAAAAGTAATACCCCCAGTAAACGCTAATATAGCGTACTAAAAAAGAGAATAAGAAAACTTACTTTAAATTTGTTTTAAATACACAGACCCCCTGTAGAAAGCGCCACACAGACTCCCTGTAGATAGCATCACACACAGCCCCATTAGATAGCGCCACACACATCCCCCTGTAGACAGCTTCACACACAGTCCTACCTATAGATAGCGCCACACAACCCCCCCCCTGTAGAGAGCGCCACACACACCCCCTGTGGATAGCGCCACACACACCCCCCTGTGGATAGCGCCATACACAGCCACCCTGTAGATTGCGCCACACAGGCCCCCTGTAGATAGCGCCACACAGGCCCACTGTAGATAGCGCCACACACAGCCACCCTGTAGATTGCGCCACACAGGCCCCATGTAGATAGCGCCACACAGGCCCACTGTAGATAGCGCCACACAGCCCTCCACCTCTTGTAAATAGCGCCACACAGCCATCCCCCTCTTGTAAATAGTGCCACACAGCCCCCCTTGTATATAGTGCCACAGTCTCTCTCTCTCTTGTATATAGTGCCACACCACTCCCCCCTTGTATAAAGTGCCACACAGCCCTCTCCTTATAGATAGTGCCACGCCCCCCCTCTTTTGTATATAGTGCCACAACAGCCCCGCTCTCTTGTATATAGTGCCACACAGCTCCCCCCTTGTATATAGTGCCACACAGCCCTCCCCTTGTATATAGTGCCACACAGCCCCCTCTTGTATATAGTGCCACACAGCCCCCCTCTCTTGTATATAGTGTCACAAAGCTCCCCCCTTGTATATAGTGGCACACAGCCCTGCGCTTGTATATAGTGGCACACAGTCCCCTCTCTTTTATATAGTGCCACACAGCTCCCCCTTGTATATAGTGCTACACAGCAATCCCCCCAGTGTATATTGCCACATAGCCCCCCCAAAAAAATATTGTACTTACCTTGCCCCGTTCCCGTGACGGACGGAGCGCTGCACAGCCTTGCGGGTCGAAACGCTTGCGCAGACCAGCGTGACGTAGTGACGTCATCACGCCGGCCTGCGCAGGAAGTCTTCCCAGCGCCGTATAGGTTGCAGGCCTAACGTGGCCTAAAGCTTATAGTACGTATTCATTTGTATCTGTTTCCTGAGGACAGTGCGCGGGCTTTAAAGTTTAGTGAGCAGAAGGACCGTGGAAGGTGCGCGGCCACGCACCTTATAGGGAACACTGATTATCAACCTTTTTAAGGAATAAGCAGTATTTGTTTGGTAGGTAAAGTACCGGTTTTTACTCAACTTATGTCTGCTGCTAGCATTTTTAGGGACAGTGACTGAAACTTGTAAGGGATTTATAGGTACTCTATAGCTGCAATTTCTGGAGAATGGTGGCTTGTTCTTTTATTGGTATAATGTGAGAGCATTAAAAAAGGGCCATGTGAAAAATCTTTATTTCTGAACGTTGGCTTGTATGTATACGAGAAGATTAATGCAGTACATGTTGACACTATGGATAAGATTTTACGTACCTGGAAACTCTGGATCTCTGATATTGACATTCCTAACCTTGAACACTACCATGTAACTGTGTACTCTGGAATGTGGGACATGTTTGTCACCTTTTAGATGCACAGGCACTTTGTGTATGTATATATGCTATTTTTGTCAGTTAATAAAGGTTGTTTTTAATTGTTTTTATATTGAATTGATTTGGTTCTGTAATCTGCAGTGTCGCCAAAAAAAATAGTGAATGATCTTCTGAAATTTCATAGATACATGTGTGCAGATCACATTGTTTTGGTAAAAGGGTTCATCAAATATCATTGACTGCTCTTATGCACAACTCATAGATTTATGTTATGAAAATCTGACCCAACATTCCTTGCAATGTGCCATTGATTTGAATTGCCCGTACACAGTGATCTTGTTAGTCACAAAGATCATGTCGCTGTTACATTTCTATATAATCCTTTCCATTGCTGTGAGACAACAACTCAATTTTCTGTTTCTATTAACAAAAATATAATTGTTGTAGGAAGAAGAAGCTTTATATAATCAGCCAACAGACCGGTCCCACAATGCTGGCTTTCCTAGGGGAAGGCATAAAGGGGCCGGATTCACCAGACAAGTGATTGGCCAGTGAACGTTAGGGACTACCTATAACTGCCTGTCTGTATTCTAAATGTGGGTATATAAAATATACACTATATGGACAAAAGTATTGGTACACACCTCTTAATTGTTAAATTCAGGTGTTTCATTCAGTCCCATTGCCACAAGTGTATAAAATCCAGTACCTAACCATGCAGTCTGCCTTTACAAACATTAGTGAAAGGATGGGTCATTCTAGAGAGATCACTGAATTCCAGCATGGTATAGGATTCCAACATTGACACAAGTCAGTTAGTCAAAATTTCTTACCTCCTAGATATTCCACAATCAACTGTGAGTGGTATTATTGCAAAGTGGAACCACAGCAACACAGTCATGAAGTGGCAGAACACGTAAAGTTACAGCGGGGTCACTGAGTGCTGAGGCACATAGTGCATAAAAGTCGCCAACACTCTGCTAACTCAATAACTTCAGAGACAACAAACCTCCTCTGACATTAACATCCACACAAAAACTGTGCTCCAGGAGCATGGGTTTCCATGGCCGAGCAGCTGCATGCAAGCCTTACATCACCAAGCACAATGCCAAATGTAGGATGGAGGGGTGTAAAGCACGCCTGTCCCTGGGCTCTGGAGCAGTGGAAACATGCTCTGTGGAGTGACGAATCACCCTTCTGTATCTGGCAGGCTGATGGATGAGTCTGGGTTTGGCGAAGGCTAGGAGAACGTTACCTGCCTGACTGCATTGTGCCAACTGTAAAGTTTGGAGGAGGATAATTGTAAAGGATCTGCCAGGCACTGCTTCGGGGTTAATTCCCAGAATTAATCAGTCAACACCTGAGTGTACATCCCTGAGACAGACACCAGCTTCCTCCACTCAGGCTGGCAGGCTTAGGAGTGGGAGAGCCTATCGCAACCTGGCCAGACTCAGCTAGCTCCCGCCCTCGGTCTATTTAAGCCTGCTCTTCCTGTCCATCTGTGCTTGTGAATTCTTTCCTTGAGGTTTCCTGGCCCAGCTACAGCTCCTGCTACTTTTTGATCCTGCTCCATACAGACCCCGGCTTACCGACTACTCTTCTGCTTTTCGCTTTGTACCTCGCACTCTCCTGGCTTGACTCGGCTCGTTCACTACTCTGTTGCTCACGGTGTTTCCGCGAGCAACTGCCCATTTCCCTTGCTTGTATTCCCTTGTTTGTTTGTCGTGTTTGTCATGCACTTACTGAGCGCAGGGACCGCCGCCCAGTTGTACCCCGTCGCCTAGGGCGGGTCGTTGCAAGTAGGCAGGGACAGAGTGGCGGGTAGATTAGGGCTCACTTGTCCGTTTCCCTACCCCCCCCACCATTACAAATTCACAAGCCCTATACCTAGTCTACCCTGGTCCCTGACACCATTATGGAACCCCGTGAAACCCTGGCTCAGCAAATGCAGGGTCTCTCCCTACAGGTCCAGGCCCTGGCTCAGAGGGTCAACCAGCCTGATGCTACCTTGGTAGTTCCCCTCACCGCACCCCTTGAACCCCACCTCAAGTTGCCCGACCGGTTCTCAGGTGACCGGAGGGCTTTTCTCTCCTTTCGGGAGAGTTGTAGGCTTTACTTTCGCTTAAAGCCTCACTCCTCAGGTTCTGAGAGCCAGCGGGTGGGTATAATTATGTCCCGGCTCCAGGAAGGGCCCCAAGAGTGGGCCTTCTCCTTGGCTCCTGGCGCCCCTGAACTTTCCTCCGTTGATTGTTTCTTTTCTGCCCTCGGACTTATTTATGACGAGACTGACAGAACTGCCTTTGCCGAGAGTCAGCTGGTGACCTTACGTCAGGGTAAGAGACCTGTTGAGGAGTATTGCTCTGACTTTAGGAAGTGGTGCGTAGCTTCTCGGTGGAATGACCCTGCCTTAAGGTGCCAGTTTAGGTTGGGTCTGTCGAATGCCCTGAAAGACCTGCTAGTTAGTTATCCCTCTTCTGACTCCTTAGACCAGGTTATGGCTTTAGTGGTACGACTTGACCGACGTCTCAGGGAACGACAACGTGAACGTTTATGTGTTTTTTCCTCCGACTCCCCCATGATGCCTCCCGAAGTCCCGTTGCTTCGTTTCTCCCCTAAAGACTCAGAAATACCTATGCAACTCGGGGCCTCCGTGTCCCCTCAACAACGTAGAGAATTCCGCAGGAAGAATGGTCTCTGCTTCTACTGTGGGGATGTCAAGCATCAAGTAAACAACTGTCCCAAGCGTAAGAATGCTGTCAGAGAGCTCCCGCGTCTAAGTGATCATCGGGGAGGTCACTTGGGCGCACAGGTATTTCCCGTAAATATGAAACGTACTAAGATATTGCTTCCCTTTCAGGTCTCTTTTGGTGGTAGGTCTGCTACCGGCAGTGCCTTCGTGGATTCAGGGTCCTCTACTAATATCATGTCTGTGGAATTTGCTATGTCTCTCGCTATGCCTCTGATTGATTTGCCTAAACCTGTTCCGGTAGTGGGTATCGACTCCACTCCTCTTGCTAATGGTTATTTTACACAGCATACCCCTGTTTTTGAACTCCTTGTTGGCTCCATGCATTTGGAGCAATGCTCTGTACTATTGATGCAGGGATTATCGTACGATTTGGTTCTAGGTCTTCCCTGGTTGCAGTTGCATAATCCTACGTTTGACTGGAATACTGGGGAGCTAACCAAATGGGGTAATGAATGTTGTACGTCATGTTTTTCTGTTAATTCTATTTCTCCCCCTAAGGAGGTGAATACGCTACCCGAGTTTGTTCAGGACTTCGCTGATGTTTTCTCTAAAGAGGCCTCCGAAGTATTACCGCCTCATAGAGAATACGATTGCGCTATCGAATTGGTACCAGGAGCTAAGCTTCCTAAGGGTAGGATATTTAACCTTTCTTGTCCCGAACGTGAAGCCATGAGGGAGTATATCCAGGAATCCCTGGCCAAGGGTTACATTCGTCCCTCTTCTTCTCCGGTAGGTGCTGGCTTCTTCTTCGTAGGGAAGAAGGATGGGGGTCTTAGGCCATGCATTGACTACCGTGGCCTGAATAAGGTCACGGTAAGGAACCAGTATCCCCTTCCTTTGATTCCTGATCTCTTTAATCAGGTTCAGGGGGCCCAATGGTTCTCTAAATTGGATCTACGGGGGGCGTATAACCTTATTCGCATCAAAGAGGGGGATGAGTGGAAGACTGCGTTTAACACGCCCGAAGGCCATTTCGAATACCTCGTCATGCCCTTTGGGTTGTGCAATGCCCCTGCGGTCTTCCAGAACTTCATAAATGAGATTTTGAGAAATTACCTGGGGATATTTCTTGTAGTGTACCTTGATGACATATTGGTGTTTTCCAGGGACTGGTCCTCCCACATAGAGCATGTCAGGAAAGTGCTCAAGGTCCTTCGAGAAAACAAACTGTTTGCCAAAATCGAAAAATGTGTATTTGGGGTACAGGAGATACCATTTTTAGGTCAAATCCTCACTCCTCATGAATTCCGCATGGACCCTGCCAAGGTTCAGGCTGTGGCTGAATGGGTCCAACCTGCCTCCCTGAAAGCGCTACAGTGTTTTTTGGGGTTCGCTAACTATTACAGGAGATTTATTGCTAACTTCTCGGTCGTCGCTAAGCCTCTTACGGACCTCACTCGCAAGGGTGCTGATGTCCTCCATTGGCCCCCTGAGGCCGTCCAGGCTTTTGAGACCCTCAAGAAGTGCTTTATCTCGGCCCCCGTGCTGGTTCAGCCCAACCAAAGGGAGCCATTTATTGTGGAGGTTGACGCGTCCGAGGTGGGAGTGGGGGCCGTCTTGTCCCAGGGTACCAGCTCCCTCACCCATCTCCGCCCCTGTGCTTACTTTTCTAGGAAGTTTTCGCCCACGGAGTGTAACTATGATATTGGCAACCGCGAACTTTTAGCCATTAAATGGGCATTTGAAGAGTGGCGCCACTTCCTGGAGGGGGCTAGGCACCAGGTAACGGTCCTTACCGACCACAAGAATCTGGTTTTCCTAGAATCTGCCCGGAGGCTAAACCCGAGACAAGCTCGATGGGCGTTGTTTTTTACCAGATTCAATTTTTTGGTTACCTATAGGGCCGGGTCTAAAAATATTAAGGCGGATGCACTGTCGCGTAGCTTCATGGCCAGCCCTCCTTCGGAGGAAGATCCTGTTTGTATTTTGCCTCCAGGTATAGTCATTTCCTCTATCGAGTCCGATTTAGTCTCTGAAATTGCTGCTGATCAAGGTTCAGCTCCTGGGAACCTTCCTGAGAACAAGCTGTTTGTTCCCCTGCAATTCCGGCTAAGGGTACTTAGGGAAAATCACGACTCCGCACTATCTGGCCATCCAGGCATCCTGGGTACCAAACACCTCATTACCAGAAATTATTGGTGGCCTGGTTTGCCTAAAGACGTTAAGGCCTACGTCGCCGCCTGTGAGGTTTGTGCCAGGTCCAAGACTCCCAGGTCCCGACCAGCGGGCTTACTGCGTTCGTTGCCCATTCCCCAGAGACCTTGGACACATATCTCCATGGATTTTATCACCGATTTGCCTCCATCCCAAGGCAAGTCGGTGGTGTGGGTGGTGGTAGACCGCTTCAGTAAAATGTGCCACTTTGTGCCCCTCAAGAAACTACCCAACGCCAAGACGTTGGCTACCTTGTTTATCAAACACATCCTGCGTCTCCATGGGGTCCCCGTCAATATTGTTTCTGACAGGGGGGTACAATTTGTTTCATTGTTTTGGAGAGCCTTCTGTAATAAGTTGGGGATTGATCTGTCCTTCTCCTCTGCTTTCCATCCTGAAACCAATGGCCAAACGGAGAGGACTAATCAGTCTCTAGAACAATACTTAAGATGTTTTGTCTCTGACTGTCAATTTGATTGGGTTTCTTTCATTCCCCTCGCCGAATTTTCCCTTAATAACCGGGTCAGTAACTCGTCAGGGGTCTCTCCCTTTTTCTGTAATTTTGGGTTTAATCCACGGTTCTCCTCCGTTTCACCTGGTTGTTCCAACAATCCCGAGGTGGAGGTCGTTCATCGGGATCTGTGCACAGTCTGGGCCCAGGTTCAGAAGAACCTAGAGGCGTCCCAGAGCATACAGAAGGCTCAGGCCGATAGAAGACGTTCTGCTAACCCCCTGTTTGTGGTCGGGGATCTGGTGTGGTTGTCATCCAGGAACTTGCGTCTCAAGGTTCCGTCCAAAAAGTTTGCTCCCCGGTTTATTGGGCCGTATAAGGTCATTGAGGTCCTCAGTCCTGTCTCTTTCCGGCTGGAGTTACCCCCGTCTTTTCGTATACACAACGTGTTTCATGCCTCCCTCCTGAAACGCTGCTCCCCGTCCTTGGCCCCCTCGAGGAAACCTCCTGTTCCCGTCCTCACCCCTGAGGGGGTGGAATTTGAGGTGGCCAGGATCGTGGACAGCAAGATGGTCCAAGGCTCCCTCCAGTACCTGGTCCATTGGAGAGGATACGGGCCCGAGGAGAGGACTTGGGTACCCGCCCGGGATGTTCACGCTGGGGTATTGGTCAGGAGGTTCCACCTGCGTTTCCCCAGTAAGCCAGGTCCACTTAGAAAGGGTCCGGTGGCCCCTCATAAAAGGGGGGGTACTGTAAAGGATCTGCCAGGCACTGCTTCGGGGTTAATTCCCAGAATTAATCAGTCAACACCTGAGTGTACATCCCTGAGACAGACACCAGCTTCCTCCACTCAGGCTGGCAGGCTTAGGAGTGGGAGAGCCTATCGCAACCTGGCCAGACTCAGCTAGCTCCCGCCCTCGGTCTATTTAAGCCTGCTCTTCCTGTCCATCTGTGCTTGTGAATTCTTTCCTTGAGGTTTCCTGGCCCAGCTACAGCTCCTGCTACTTTTTGATCCTGCTCCATACAGACCCCGGCTTACCGACTACTCTTCTGCTTTTCGCTTTGTACCTCGCACTCTCCTGGCTTGACTCGGCTCGTTCACTACTCTGTTGCTCACGGTGTTTCCGCGAGCAACTGCCCATTTCCCTTGCTTGTATTCCCTTGTTTGTTTGTCGTGTTTGTCATGCACTTACTGAGCGCAGGGACCGCCGCCCAGTTGTACCCCGTCGCCTAGGGCGGGTCGTTGCAAGTAGGCAGGGACAGAGTGGCGGGTAGATTAGGGCTCACTTGTCCGTTTCCCTACCCCCCCCACCATTACAATAATGCTATAGGTTTTTTTTTTTAGGGGTTGGTCTCTTAGTTCCAGTGAAGGGAAATATTAATGCTTCAGCATACCAAGACATTTTGGACAGTTGTATGCTTCCAACTTTGTGGGAACATTTAGGGAAGGCCCTTTTCTGTTCTAGCATGACTGTGCCCCAGTGCAGACAGCAAGGTCCATAAAGGACTCGTTGAGTAAGTTTGGTGTGGAAGAACTTGACTGACCTGCACAGAGCCCTGACCACAACCCAAATTCAACACCATTGGGATGAACTAGAACGGAGATTGCCAGCCAGGCCCTGCCGTGCAACATCAGTGTCTGTCCTCACAAATTCTCTTCAGGGTGAATGGGCAAAAATGTCCCAAGGCATACTCCAAAATCTTGTAGAAAGCCTTCCCAGAAGAGTGGAAGGTGTTTTAGCTGCAAAAGAAGGGACCAACTCCATATTAATGCCTATGCATTTAGAATGGAATGTCATAAAAGCTCCTGTAGGTGTCACAATACTTTTGTCCATATATGCATGTAGCACAACCAGAATGTAGAAAAAGTTTATATCTTAAAAACACACATGTATGTATACATATATATATATATATATATATATATATATATATATATATATATATATACATACACAGTGCATATTAAAAGTGATATCATGTTTTACTGTGTAACAATACATTTATTTAGACTGTTTTCACCTGGAGTGGATAAGAATCTAAACCTCAAACCAATGGAGAATTTATAGCTAAACTTGAAAATACAGTAGCTGGTCACACATGGTCCCCAGGCAGCTAGAAAGCCATTGATATACAGATGATTTAGAAAATATTACAGTATCCACATATGCAAAGCTTATAGAAACCTATCTACATAGGCTCAAGGCTATTATGGCTGTCAAAGGTGCCTCTCCCAAAATCTGACTCATATATTCACAGTTTTGATAATTACAGTAGATTATATGGGCACTCAATGGTTTTTGAGGGAAGGGAGGGAAACAGTTAAACAGATGTCATCTGACAGGCAGCTTAATGGGTAAGTATTGCAAGGAAATTATGTAGGAAGAGGTGGAAATAAAGATGCGGTGTTATACTATGGTACAGACGAATCCACGTTACACAGTGAAGAATAAGGGTAAGTTCAAACTGACTATTTTCGGGCCATAAGCGCCGGAAAAACGGCCGAAAAATCGGAAGCAGAATGCCTCCAAACAGCTGCCCATTGATTTCAATGAGAAAAACGGTGTTCTGTTCCGACAGGCCGTTTTTTATGCGGCCGTTTTGAAAAACGACCGCGTAAACAAACGGCTGCGAAAAAGAAGTGCAGGTCACTTCTTGGGATGTTATTGGAGCCGTTTTTCATAGACTATTAAAAACAGCTCCAAAAACGGCCGTAAAAAACGCAGAGAAAATCGTGAGTGGCTTAAAAACGTCCGAAAATCATGACATGTTTTCCCTTGAGAACAGTTCCGTATTTTTAGACGTTTTTGAGTTTGGGGTGTGAACATACCCTAACTTGTACATAATTTAAAGTAGGTACCTTGGAAAACACTGGATACTATAGCTGGTACAACAATTTACAGTGCACCAGTGTCCAGAACAGTAAAAATAGACACTAGGGACAATGTGTGGGTGGTATATCTTAATTTTTACTTTGGGTGCCAAAAAAAACTTATCCTGCCACAATTATTGTATTTATTGTAAACAGGAAATGGAAAACATTGCCCTTTTAAGAAAATGTACAACATAAAAAAAGTGGATCATGTGCTTCTGTGTCACTGTGGGTAAATATGATAAAAACGGCAAGACTGATATTTGGATTTGTTACCATATACAGTATTTGTTTAAATAACTAATCTGAAGCAACCGGTGAATGCTTTTTACTTAAGTGCCTTTACTTCATTCTTACATACCTATTCATACACATACGAATTGGTATTATTGCTCTGTTCAGATCCAAAGCATTTGAGTGGCTGTGCATGTCTGATAAACAGACAGAGCAAAGTAGATGGGAGCCTGGAATCGCTCTTAAGAAAACAGAATTCAGTACAACCTCCTTCTTCCCTTCATAAATTCTCATTTACAATCCTGTGACTTCTACTGGATATTTAGAAATAAGAGAACTTTAGATTTCAGTAGTTAACACAGTTGCTGTAGAAAAAAAAATGGTTGGCATTTCCCTGCTATACTAAGGGTATGTTCACACGCAGTGGTTTCAGACGTAATTCGGGCGTTTTACGCCTTGAATTATGCCTGAAAAAACGCCCCTAATACGCCTACAAACATCTGCCTATTGCTTTCAATGGGAATTACGATGTTCTGTTCCCACGAGCCTTTATTTTACGCTTCACTGTCAAAAAACTGAGCGTAAAAAGACGCTCCGTAAAAAGAAGTAGCATGTCACTTCTTGAGGCGTTTTTTGGAGCTGATTTTCCATTGAACACTATAAAAAATTCCTCAAAAAACGTCTGAAAAGAAGCCTCAAAAGAAGCTCAAAATTTCATTCTCAGCTTCAAAAATGCCTGAAAATCAGAGGCTGTTTTCTCTGAAATCAGCTCCGTATTTTTCAGACGTTTTTTGTTAAGCGCGTGAACATACCCTTAAAGTGTAGCTAAACGTTTGACAAACTTCTGACATGTCATAGTGACATGTTAGAAGTTTGGATTGGTGAGGGTCCGAGCACTGAGACCCCCACCAATCGCTAGAACGAAGCAGCTGAAGCGCTCGTGTGAGCACTCAGCCGCTTTGTGTCTATTCCTTTTTTTTTTACCGGAAATAAATGTATCGGTGTACGGACTCAATAGAAAGTCTATGAGCCCGTACTCCGATACATCGGCTTTTCGGAAAAAGCTGAACAGACACGAAGCGGCTGAGCGCCCACACGAGCGCTTCAGCTGCTTCGTTCTAGCGATTGGTGTGGCTCTCAGTGCTCGGACCCCCACCAATCCAAACTTCTGACATGTCAGAAGCTTGTCAAATGTTTAGCTACACTTTAAAGAGGATATGTCACTACTTTATTAATTCCCTATCTCCAAGCTAATCTAATAGGCGCTATGATGCTGGTAACTACAGTGTGATTTTTTTTCAAGAATGTTTATTATTTGCAAAGTTTTTTAAATATGCTAATTTGACTAATAGCCAAATGAGAGGTGACTCTTTCTTTTCACTCTGGGCAGTGTAATCTTTTCTGTATGACGCTGTCCAATCAGCATCATACATTTCTCCTCTTCCCAGCCCAGCAACTCTGTGATCATATAGTATACAGCTTCCATTCCCGACTGTGTGTTTCAACTGGTGATATATGATATGGTAATAGAATCTCATCTTTCATATGACACCAGAACTGCTGTTCTAGGTGGTCCACAACCGGAGATATTGCTGTTTGATGTGATCCCCCTTCCCTCCAGCCTCAGTCTCTCACACTGTGTGAAGCAGCTTCATGATGATAGGACAGCATCAGAGGCTGTGAGGTAGCGCCACTTCAGTAGAATCGCTGGTGTAGACGCACACTTGTCTAGTATAGCCTCATTGCATATTTAGAAAAAAGCTCATAACTTTTAGAATAGTAAACTTTTTGGGACACAATTTTCACTAGCATTATCAGTGTGACAGCACCTATTAGTGTTAAGGATCTGCCAGGCACAGCTTCTGTATACACGCCCATAGATAATCAGTCTGCACCTGCTCCTATGTCTGTGAGACTGACTCCATCTTCCACCACTCAGGATGGCAGGCTTAGGAGTGGGAGAGCCTATCACAGCCTGGCCAGACGGAGCTAGCTCCCGCCCTCTGTCTATTTATACCTGCCTTTCCTGTTCCTCCTTGCTTGTGATTCTTCTCTGTTGGTTTCCTGGCCCTGCTGCAGCTTCTTGAACTACTTGTCCCTGCTTCGTATTGACCCTGGCTTACTGACTACTCTCCTGCTCTGCGTTTGGTACCTTGTACACTCCTGGTTTGACTCGGCTTGTTCACTACTCTCCTGCTCTGTGTTTGGCACCTCGTACTCTCCTGGTTTGACTCGGCTCGTTTACTACTCTTGTTGCTCACGGTGTTGCCGTGTGCAACTGCCCCGTTTCCCTTTGTTCTGTGTTTCCTTGTCTGGTTGTCTGTCGTGCACTTACTGAGTGTAGGGACCGTCGCCCAGTTGTACCCCGTCGCCTAGGGCGGGTCGTTGCAAGTAGGCAGGGACTGAGTGGCGGGTAGATTAGGGCTCACTTGTCTGTTTCCCTATCCCTGTCATTACAATTAGATTAGCTAGAATATTAGGCATTACTAAACTAGTGAACTTTAATCTGGTGACAGAGCCTCTTTAAAGTCTAATTCCACTTGCAAAACCACTTTTCTCTAATCTAATAACAGTAGAATACCTTACATCTTATTGCTGTGCATTAACCCATCTGATCCCCTTTCTGCATGTTCTGATGCCTACTTCTCCCCAGCTGTTAAATACGTAATATATCATTGACCATGCTGTTTTTACATTCAAACATTTAGACATTTTTACATTTAAAGGGTAAGATATTTGTGGTCACTAGTAGTAGCAGTTGGAGTATTTCTTGGCAGCGGTCCCTCATTGTAATGGGCACCTCAAGCTTCAGGCGTGCCAAGTAGAAGATAGCAGCGGATGAATAGATCAGCCTCATTTGGGCTGAATATAATATTTGGGGTCAAATAGAGCTCCAATGTTATGGTCACATCCTCGGCCACTGCCTCCCGCCACATACATACCTGTCCCCGACATCTTTTGGGGGACGCCGGCCGATGCCACGCTTGCTTGCCGCCACTCTCCTTTAGCTCCTCTGTTGGCCACAAAGGTGTGCACGCTCCGATTCGTCCTGTCTTAAAAGTCCAACGTGCGCCAATCCATCCAGCTTTCCTAGGTACAATAGGTTCCCTCCCCATCTGCTCAGTACCTGAGCAATTAGTTTCCATAGACTAGCTTGCTAGTAATGTTCTCTTCTGTTTGTTCCATTGGATTATCTGTTGCCGACCCTATTTGAACTTGACCTTGTCCTGTCTACTGCCTGCCCTCACCTATTGTCTGTTTACCATGACGACTGGCGCTTTGCCCTGAGCTCTAGCTCTGCTAACCGTTAGTGACTATCTGCTCCCTGCCGTGACATTCGCTAGTATGGATCCTGCATCAAGTATTCTGTTATTACATCTCTCCTGTCCACGTCAACTGTTGCCAACAGAGACTACTCTGGGGGTAGCGACCTGGGGATTCTAGCAGAAAAGTCCACATCTCTGTATGGAGGTTAAAGGGTTAATACCTAGCAATCCCTTAGACTCCGCTCTACAGTTTAGCCCCACACCAAAACCATTGGCTGCACACATCCTCTGTTGGCCCAGTGACATCCAAAACACTGACAGGAAGCTGAATTCATTATTTTTTTTGCCTATTGTTAGAGTTTAATCCCTTTTCGACATTTGGTGCACATGTACGTAATAGTTGGGGCGGGGAAGATGGAGCGGGCTCGCTCAAAGGGCCAGGATTGGAAATAATGCTGATCCCAGCCGTTTAAATGCTTAGATGTTCCGGACAATAGCGTCTACGGGGTGCCGATGGGTTGTCATGGCAGTCTGCGGGCCTAATAAAGGCCCCCAGGTTTGCCATCTTGGTCTTCCTATTAAAGGGAATGTGTCGCTAGAAAAAAACAATTTTTTATTTTAGTAAAACAGTTAGTGTATAGGTGATTAAACATTGTTCTAATTTTTTTATTTTTTTCACGAGTCAGGAAATATTATAAATTAGATTCTAATTTATAATATTTCCCAGCGCTGGTCACTAGATGGAGCAATTCCCAAAATTGCAGCATTGCATGTGGTAAAGCAACCACATTGCTTTATGCTGCAAAATTTGAGAAAACTCACTCGCTCTAGTGAGCTCTCAGAATCCCCCCTCCTTTATCCTGGCTAGTGCCGGGAGAAACGAGGGGATTGAACGGTCTAACCTCCTACACTGTGTGTCGCCATTTTTTGAGCTAACACACAGTGTGGTAGGTTAACATACAGTAGTAAACACACAGTAAAACACGTACATACACAGACCTAACTTACCTGCTCCTGCCGCCGCCGCTCCCTCCGGTCCGTCCGCTCCGGTCCACAAGAAAATGGCGCCGGACATCGCACAGTTCTATTTGGACAGTGTGGGAGCGGCGCATGCGCCGTTCCCACACAGACGGCGTACAGCATAGTGGATGGAACGGGCCCCGTTCGCATTCACTATGGGACTGTATGTGCCGTATTCCATGTCTGTAGGTGTCGTTAGTCGACACATACAGAGATGGAAAAAAAAATGGCAGCCCCCATGGACAAGAAAAAGTGAAAAAATAAAAAAAAGTAAAACACAAACACACAAATAAATAAAAAAATGTTTAATAAAACACTAAAAGCAAATTGGTCTAAAAATTTTTTTTTTCGTGACACTGGTCCTTTAAGCAATGCAGAGACTGGGAGGCAGCAAAAAGCACATTACACTGCAATACATAAGCAGATTCTTTTATTTGAATTAGTTAAATAAGGTTTTTAGAAAAATATTAAAAGTAAAAAAAAATACCCATTAGAACTCTTATGTAATAAAGCCAGAACTGAACCCTTCTCTATTAACTTTCTTCATAAGCTCATTAAAGCTTCAATACACTGTCCCAATTCTTCCACAGGCCCAAGTAAATGGGACAATCAAATACTGAATCTAGATATTAAACAAAGGCATTCCTATTGCAGACATATTCCACTGCTTATGGGATTGTTCACTTATTCAACAGGTTTGGAAAGACCTTATACCAGGGGTCAGCAACCTTCGGTACTCTAGCTTTTGTAAAACTTCAACTCCTAGCATGCTCTGACAAGCAAAGGCTTTATTATTCCAGCCAAAGGCAGCCAGGGAATGCTGGGAATTGTAGTTTTATAACAGCTGGAGTGCTGAAGGTTGCTGACCCCTGCCTTATACGATTTCTAAAAGAGTAACAGTACTTTCAGAAAACTTTTGATATGTCATAGTGACATATCAGAAGTTTTGATTGGTGGGGGTCCCCACCATTGCTAAAGATAAAGGGGCAGAAGTGATTAGCTGAGCGCTCTGCAACTTTAGCTGGGATCAGCTCTTCGCCTGCCTAAAGACGGGCTCAGACATTCGATCTGAGCCCATCTTCTGCTTTATTGTTTCAGCAATGGTGGGCGTCTCAGCGCCTGGATCCCCACAAATCAAATTTCTAATATGTCAAAAGTTTTCTAAAGTACAGTTAAGGTCCTATTACAGGGGACAATGATCAGACAAACGAGCATTACTGTCACGGCCGTGGTTGCGGACCGACACAATTCCTAACCTCGCGATGGCCACGACCACAGACTGTTGGCATCTTGCCAGCGTCTCCCTCCTAGGAGACGCCAGAGCACGCACATGTTAAAGTTCCTTAAACTATCCCTGATCACCCTGAACTATAAAAAGGGCTCCACCCCTCCACTCCTTGCCTGTGCGTTGTTGCCTACCCATGTTCGTATTGCAAATGGTCCCTCAGTTGTATCCTGCTCCCAGTGTTCCTGTGCCCTGTATCCTGTATCCCGTGCTGTTTGTTCCTGAGCCTTTTCTAGTGTTGGAGTCGTGTTGTGTCATCTGCTACGCTTGCTGTCATACACCATGTCTGGTGTCATACACCACATCTGGTGTCATCTGCTACTCCTGGTATCTTCCGCCACGTCTGGTGCTACCTGCCACATCAAGTTCCATCTGTGCCAAAGCCTCTGTTACTGTCTAGACTCTCTCAGGTACCCTTGTGCTAAGAGCTTTGCATAGACTTTGTATAGACTGTGACTTGGCCAGCTGCCACTCCGCTACGGCGGAGAGGCCTAGTGGGTCCACATACCCCTAGATCGTGACAGTACCCTCAGGCCATGGAACCCGATGGCAAACCTAAGACCATGGTTCAGGTAATGCAAACATGCGCGCCAGGATCAACACCTCGTTGCAGTAAACTCTATCATCGCCCGACCGGATCAGCCTCCTGCTCCTCCTCTGGATGCTGCTGCCGTTCCACTGGCTGTTACTCCTCTGGTCTGTTCCGGATCCACAGTTTCACTGCCTCTTCCACCTTGCTATGACGGTGATCCTAGAGCCTGTAGAGGTTTCATCAACCAATGTCCCATCCATTTTAGACTGCGTGCTAATCTCTTCCCCTCTGATGAGGCCAAGGTAGCGTTCATCATTTCCCTTCTCGCTGGCAAGGCCCTGGCATGGGCGAACCCCATATTGGAACGAGAGGGTCCTGAATTCTCGGACCTAGCATTATTCTTAGTCTTTTCGTACTGTGTTCGAGCAGCCGGGTCGAACATCCTCTGCAGCGGACACAGACTGGCTCCCTCATTCCAGAGACCCCTATAGCCTCCTCCCGTTGCTCTACCTGAAAAACCTATGCAGGTAGACAGAATCAAATTGTCCGAGCAGGGGAAACAGCGCAAACACTCTTCAGATCAGTGTCTGTATTGCGGCCTCAAAAACCATTTTGTGCGCCAATGTCCACAAAAGCTTTAAAAAAAAAAAAAGATTTCAATATAGACTGTCCACGGTCGTACCTGGTTCATGGCAGCTGAACCACAGAGCCTTCTGGGGATGATATCAGCTCTGCTATTTCAGATGCCTATTAATGATTTCTGAGCAAAAAAGATGAAACTAATAACAGTGCCCATGTGCCACCCTGTGGCCAGAATTTAGTGCTGCAGATTCAGATAATCCCTGTGAACAACTGTTAGGGCTCGTCCAAACGTAGTGGAATTGCTGCGTGTTTTCCGTCTGGAATTGCGGACGGAAAATACGCAGCAGAATACAGTAGTAGTAAAGTGTGTGAGATTTAAAAAATCTCATCCACATGCTGCGTAAATATTCAGAGCAGAAATTGACCCCCATTTCCAGCCTCACTAAGAAGGGTATGAATGCCAAGCTATGGACTCCAGAGGCGGAAGTCGCATTTGAAACCTTAAAAAAGGCCTTCACGTCTGCCTCCATTCTGCACCTTCCTGATGTATCCCTACAGTTTTCATTAGAGGTGGACGCCTCCTCTGTTGGTGCCGGTGCACTATTGTTCCAGAGGGGTTCGAAAGTCAAGACGGTGGTATGTGGTTACTACTCCAAGCTGTTTTCTTCTGCAGAGCGCAACTACTCGATTGGAGATCGGGAGTTACTGGCCATCAAGCTGGCCCTGCAGGAGTGGAGACACCTACTGGAGGGCGCAGCTCATCCTATCCTGGTCTTCACGGATCACAAGAACTTGACCTACCTACAGACGACTCAACGCCTGAACCCTCGTCAAGCCAGATGGTAATTGTTTTTTGTACGGTTCCGGTTCGAACTCCACTACCGACCTGCTGACAAGAATGTGAGGGCCGATGCCTTGTCTAGGTCATTTGAGACATAGGACACTGTGGAGTCCCCACAGAAAATTATCGATCCTTCCTGCATCTACTCTGTTAACCCTCCTGCAGGTTAGAGATATTCCTCAGGGAAGAACTTTGGTACGGCTGGCAGACAGAGAAAGAATCCTTCGCTGGGGTCACAGTTCCAAGCTGGCAGGACACGCGGGTGCCCGTAAGACCCGAGACCTAATTGCTCGTCAGTTCTGGTGGCCCACGCTGCCCAAAGACGTCATGGACTTTGTCTCCTCCTGTACGGTGTGTGCAGCCAACAAAGTTGCCCACTCCAGACCAGCCGGTCTGCTCCAACCACTGCCTGTGCCCGATGCCCCCTGGCAGCATATTGCTATGGATTTTGTCACAGACCTGCCTCTCTCTGCGGGATGCAGTTTGATCTGGGTGGTGGTGGATCGTTTTTCTAAAATAGCTCATTTTGTTCCTCTGACTGGTCTGCCTTCTGTCGCTCGACTGGCTAATCTCTTCATGCAACACATCTTCCGTCTGCATGGATTACCCCTGCATATTGTCTCGGATCGAGGGGTCCAGTTCACCTCAACGTTCTGGAGAGCATTCTGCGGCCTACTCGATGTAAAGTTGGACTTCTCCTCAGCTTACCACCCTCAGTCCAATGGACAAGTTGAGAGGATTAACCAAATTATGGAGAACTACCTGCGCCACTTTGTCTCCAGAAGACATGATGACTGGGTGCAGCTGCTCCCGTGGGCGGAGTTCTCTTATAATAACCATACCAGTGAGTCTACCACCTCCAGTCTGTTCTTCATAGTCGACGGCCAACATCCTCGAATACCCCTGCCCGGCTCTACTATGTCTCAGGTGCCTGCAGCCGACTCTACCTTCAGGAACTTTCTGCAGATATGGCAGCAGACACGATCTTCTATTCTGCTAGCGGTGGACCGCATGAAGAGAAAGGCAAACACTAGAAGATGAGACCCTCCCCAGTTTCTTCCAGGTACAAAGGTCTGGCTGTCTTCCAGGAATATCTGGCTGAGGGTGCCATCTTGCAAGTTTGCTCCCAGGTTCCTTGGACCCTTCGAGATTCTACTACAGATCAATCCTGTGTCGTACAAGCTTCGACTGCCTCCTACCCTCAAGATCCCTAACTCCTTCCATGGCTCCCTGCTGAAACCCGTGGTTCTGAACCGCTACTCCAGGACTCCTAGTTCCACAGTGGCTCCTGGCGGTTCATCCGGAACTTTTGAAGTGAGGGAGATCCTGGCCACCAAGAAAGTAGGAGGCAGGACGTTTTACTTGGTGGATTGGAGGGGATTTAGTCCAGAGGAGAGGTCTTGGGAGCCAGAGGAGAACATCGATGCTCCTCGTGAAGAAATTTCTTTCCCGCTCTGGTCCCAAGAAGAGGGGGGATACTGTTACGTCTATGACCGGGGGTCGTCGTTCAGACTTACCCCTTGACGATCCCGGCCATGGACATCTCTCTTCTCGGTGTCAGCTCCCCCCAGGGAGACGTCGGCACTCTCTTCCGGGTCCTCGGACTGTTTCCTGCAGGTCGCGCGCGCCCGCACGTGCATTGCATGGCCTTAAAAGGCCAGTACGTGTCCAGCTGTCAAACATCAATTATCAGCCCAAATGGCTGCTGGACTATTTAAGGGGCTCTGCCCACTGGTTCCTTGCCTGAGCGTTTTTGTATACCCCAGTTTGTCTTGCAAATGGTCTGCCAGTGTTTCCCAGTTCACAGTGTTACCCGTTCCTGCTGCCTGTACCCTGTGCTATCGTATTTACAAGTGAAAGTCAAGTCGTGCCTTCCCGCTGCATCCGCGGTGTCACCTGCTGTGAAAGTCAAGTCCTGCTTCCGCTACTGTCTACATTGCCTCAGGTACCCGTTCTGAACTATAGACATTGTTTTGTACCTTGTTGGCCAGCTGCTACCCCGCTACATGATACGGCCCAGTGGGTCCACACCCCGCGCCGTGACACTCAGGCTCCTTCATTTTACTGATTGTCAGGGGTCCAAGGGGTTGGACCCCCACCAATCAACCATAGATGGCCTATCATATCCTATGGATCAATGTTCTATTCCTGGAAAACCGCTTTAACTCATAACACGTATATTTCATCTTAATGCATAGGTGTTTATGGAAGAACTTGATGTATATCCGGTACTATTACTGAATGTGTCTACATCCAACCGATCAGTTCTGTAAGCCATGTAGAATGTCAAGCTGAATTCAGACCTTTAATTTTCTATGGAATGTCCTGTGTATTTTTAATGATTTAGTACAGCTTTCCCAAAAGTACGTATTTTTCCAGAAACATCCTTGAAATACTTTTCCAGGCCTGATTCTTTTTTATCTTAACAATCTCACGGTGTCTGTAATAACAGATTTGTGTTAAACTTTAAACAGAGCAGACTGTTATTTATACTTTTATTAAACACGAAACACCAAATAAAATGGTGACAGGCAAAGTCTAAGTAGTTAAAATGCTAAACTTTTAAAAAATAAACCAACTAAACAAACTTTAATTGGTTAAATGTGTTCCTTAAAAGATAACAGAGTTTTTATATGGTGACAACAATTATATTTTCAGTGCCGAAAAGGAATGGAAACTATTGTATGAAGAAGAAATGTATATATTTATGTTAGTGAATGCTATTTTATACAGGCTGGGCAGGGAATACTGAATGTAGGTAATGTTCAAGTTTAGTTCACCAATGCATCTTGAGGCTTGGATTTACCTGTGTGTAATGCCTCTTATACCTTTGCGCCACTGTCCACCGCTAGCAAACTACACTTGCCAACAAGAAACACTAGCTATAAAGCTACACTTACCATCTAGGCAAACTATCTAGCTACACTTGAAAAATGTACAAAAAAAATAATTCTCCAGTACAAAGAATTAATACACAAATTTTAATAGGTTATACTGTAAAATGATGGGCCCTCAGTTTAACAAAAAACTTAATGGACCCTAGTGTGCCCCTACCTAATCAGAGCAGCTGACACCAAACTACACCAAGGCCCTAGGAAGGCTCAATACAGCATTATTACTGAACTCCGACAAAGAGATAAGGGGGCTAGTTGGCAGGAGTAGGGGAAGGTACGCTGTCAAGGCCCTGGTATGCCCTGGTAATACTAATTAGGATAAGGGCATAAATCCGCAAGCGTGGCATACCCTAATCGAGACCTGTCCCTATTATCTTTTCCTACAGAAAACAGGCATATAGAATAATTGCATATATTTACTGCATTATACAGTGTAGGTCTGAGTGTAGATAAACTTAAAGAGACAACAATGTGACTACAAGTCAATGGCCCTACTGGCGGAATGTATACAAGAGCATCCCAGAGTATATTCAAAGTTATCCCGTAGGTGGACTCAGAAAGACAATAATGTGACAACAGGTCAATGGTACAATATATTCAAATGGAAACACATTTAGAGTATCTATACTGGCAGAATGTTTCAAAGAATATCTCAAAGTGTATTTAAAAAAAAAAAAATCGCAATGTATTTGTCCTGAGGAAACACAGGCTCATCAAGGAACAATATTTATCATATCAAACTACAAGATGCAATTTGCTCAATGTCATCGAAAGCCTTTCGCACAAAATAGTGCAAAAGGGACCATCGCAAAGGTTTTCAAAGACAGACACAATTTATGCAGTGTGGTCAATACCTTGCAAAGATAATGCTAGAGGGACCATAACAACATATAATAGGAAAGGCTAAAATAACAGGATACATGCATATACAGTATAACCATGATATAGGTCAATTGTACATAAGTCAAATAAAGGCCAATACATTTCAGCCAAATTATCAAGTAAGCAACCCAAACAAGACTGTCAGGTAACTTATAACCTCAGGGCATGATGACTTCTATAGAGGGAGAAAACAGCTGCTAATGTGGTGCCCAAATGTGACCAAAAATGGCATACATCCAAAGAAGGAGAGATTATGCTGGTCACTATCTAGGCACATTAGCTACCTGGCTACAATTGCCAATTAGACACACTATTTGCACTTGCCATCTAGGCACACTAGCTACCTATCAACACTAGGCAGACTAGATACCTAGCAATCTATGCACACCAGTTATCTAGTTACAATTGGCATTAAGGCACACTAGCTGTCTAACTACACTTGCCATCTAGCCATCTAGCTACAGTACACTGACCATCTAGGCACACTATCTTTCTAGCTACTCTGGCCATCTAGGCACGCTAGTTACATAGCTACACTTACTATCTAGGCACACTAGTTATCTAGATACACTGGCCATCTAGGCACGCTAGCTATCTAGGTACACTAGCTTTTTAGCTACACTGACTATCTAGGCACACTAGCTTTATAGCTACACTGCCATCTACGCACGCTAGTTTTCTTTAGCTACATTTGCCATTTAGGCATATTAGCTACACTTGCCATCTAGATACACTAGCTATTCAGCTACACTTGTCATTTAAGCACTCTTGCTACACTAGCCATCTATGTACACTAGCTATCTAGCTACACTTGCCATCTAGGCACACTATCTAGCTACACTTGCCATTTAGGCACACTAGCAATCTAGCTACACTGGCCACCTACGCACACTTGCATTTCATGATAGACTACTGACATACTAGAGAACAAAGTGATTAGGTTTGAAAGGCAGTATTTTGAAATTTCTGTGTTTTCTAATAGGTGTTGTAGTTCTTTTCTATTTGAATAACTGCTTTCAGCACAGTTACACCCACTCACTAACCCATTCACACTTCTATACTAATAGTTATGCAATGTTAAATAGTTAAAGATAGTTACAATGCAGAAAAAATGTGACCTTAACCAGTTGAACAGCAGGATATGTATATTAAAGTTGTTGTCTACCCGGGACTACTAATGTTCACATGTCCTTTTAGAACACATAGATGTCTTAGAGGGGGTTACTTTTCATTTGGTCAGAGCGAGAGATGATCGCTGGGTGATGGGCACGGCTTCCTGAAAGGCCGATAACCCCTATATTTTTTACGTTATAAGAGATTTTTCATTATGGGTCAATTCACTTAAAATGCCTATTGAAATGTGAAAAAAAAAATCTTAAGACAAATAAGATAGGTGCTGGTCCTAGAGCTGTGACCCATATCTATCTTGATAATGGGGGTCACCCAACCCCCATCTGGCTGACTACGCATGCAGGTGGACAATGAATGGAGAAGTCGCCGCAAGCAGGCTCGGCTGTTTCCGTAACTCCCACTTTTCCATTCAACCCTGATTACGGCAGCCATCTCACCAGGCAGGATGGGGGTTTGGTGATCCACGTTCACCAGATAGGTGTGGGTCCTAGAGCGGAACCCGCATCTATCAGACATTTATGGCATATGCTGTGGATATTCCATAAATATCTAAGGTGGGAATAACTCTTTAATGGAACACTCTTGGCAGAACTTATAGGCCTTGTTGACACGGCTTAAAAAAATAAGACGTTTAAACGTTCTGCGATTTTTAAAATACAGGCTTTTTTACATGCTTTTATTTACACGTTATTGGCATGTTTTTTGGAGTGAAATTAGCACTCCCATTGACTATGGGAATTAGCCATGTTTTTTGTGCATTTTCGGCGCGTTTTACGCTCCAAGAATTGACCTGACGCGTCATATGCACTACAATGCACTTTCCCATTGATCTCAATGGGAAGCGTAAAGCATGCGTTTTTCAAAAACACATCAAATATACACCGTGTGAACAAGGCCATACACATATGTTATATGTTCAGGCACTGAGGAAGCAGTGCATGGCGCTTAGCATTTCACACTGTAAAGAGCGCATATACCCTCTCTCATTTGTACGAAATTCCTTTCTTTCACAGCCACAAACGAAACAGCGATATTATTCAAAAACCATTTGGCATGTGGACTAACAGAATTATCACGACACAATACTCTGAGCGAGAGCTCATTCAAATGTTGCTAGGCTTGTAGGTCTCACGTGACCCACAAAACCAATGAACAGCATGCAGTGGTGTGTAGTGTCACAATCGGCCTTACAAAAAAACAATATACATAGATACCGTAGTTGCAGGTAAGTATCAAATAAAAAAAAACTAGCAATACCAATATAAAAGAGGAGGAGGGGATGGAAAGAAAAGGGAAGGGAAAAATGGGAGGGAGAGGGATGAGAAATAAACAAGGGATAACCACTGGTAAAGCAATCATATGCAACACCGTTTATGTATTATATATGTTTTGTGAGGGTTTAGCATCAGGAGAGGTTAGTACAGCGGTTTCTTTGTAGCCAGAGACAGGGACACCATGCATTAAAGTTCATAACAGGGCTTTGCCTGTGTTTTATTCTTGTCAAAGAAACAGCCTCTTGTACAACAAGGCAAAATACAAAATAAATCCTGCTCGTCTGAGCACTAACTAAACAAGATATTATCTAACTATACCAAGTGCCTTCCTACCAGGCACTGGACACAAAGTAACTCAGGTCTTTACTCACATAGAATACAGGCTACTCCAGACTTAGTAGTCTCCAATCTGAGTCAGGGGTGAGACTCACACACTGTGTCTACACCTTTTTATACAAAGGCTGCAGGTGCAGCTAATTGAGCAGCACCCTTGTCCTACAAGCAGAGATGGACTAGGGATTGGGGAACTCGCCCTGCTCTTCCCCAATCCAACTCCAGGCCCTTTTTCCGGCTTTTCCTTAAGCCGAGATTGGAAAGCTACAGCTTTCTATTGCAAAAACTACTCATTCCCTGGAGCCTAGGATACATATGACAGGATTCTAGGGGAAATGTACCTTCCCTCAATGACTTTACCTGTCACTGTCTCACAGTTTTCATAAACGAACGGTAGAGATGGTTTATGTGAGCTACCTATCAGTGACCCGGCCGGGCCTGTGACGTCTATTTATGTTTGTTCATTGTATGTGTTTTTGTGTTGTGTTCACTTTTGTTATTTAGACACAGGATTGCATTTGGTGCTGTAATGAATCGGGGTAGGGAGACTGACAGGTGAGCCCTAATCTACCCACAACTCAGTCCCTGCCTACTTGCACGGCCCGTCCTAAGTGACGGCGTACAACTGGGCGACGGTCCCTACGCTCAATAAGTGCAAGACAGACAACACAAGACAAGGGCACACAGAAGCAAGGGGGAAGTAGGGGCAGTTGCCCACGGAGACACCGTGAGCAACAGGCAGTGGTGAACGAGCCGAATCAACCAGGGGAGTATGTAGTAGCAAAATCAGAGCAGGAGAATAGTCAGGCAAGTCAGGGTCAAAAAGTAACAGCGGACAATCAGGTAAATAGCAGGAATCGCAGAGCCAGGAAACCAGAGAATCACAGGCAAGGAACATGCTGCAAGTGAGGGTATAAATAGACCAAGGGCGGGAGCTAGAACCGTAAGGCCAGGCTGTGATAGGTTCTCCCTCTCCTCAGCCTGCAAGCCTGAGTGATAACAGATCGCGTCACTCTAGCAGACCTTGGGGCTGATTAACCCCGGGCGTTGACACAGAACCTGTGTCTGGCAAACCCTTTACAGGTGCTACCTTTGTCACATTTTAAGTAATTTTGTCAATAAATTTTGTTATATTTTTATAATAACGCTGAGCTGAGTGCCTGCTTTATCAGTGGTTATCCCTTGTTTATTTCTCATCTCTCTCCCTCCCATTTTTCCCTTCCCTTTTCTTTCCATCCCTCCTCCCCTTTTATATTGGTATTACAGTCACTCACTGGCTGGCACCGTACGATTTGTACTGAGCTCAAGTATTAGATATGATCTGTTTTTCATATTTATTCCAAAAAACTAGCAACCTTCTCCCTCACCAGCCCTCTTCCCCTCAATTACCTATGCACAGGGCCCCCATTAGGGCAGTACTAGTGTTACTCCCCTCAGGGGCCTGGCCACATGGCTGAAGAAAAGGGGCCCGCCAGGCTGTCATCGCGCCCCCGCACTGTCGGCCCCCCCTCGCAACCCACACATGCTCGCACCCTCGTCGCAATTCTCGCGCCCCCCACTCTCGCAAACGCTCTCGCGCCCCCGCCCCCCCCCCAGACCTGTTGTAAGTTCATTAACTGGACAGGGTAGATGCAGCATGTAAGCAGAAGCTCTGTGTGGAGATCCCGCCCCCCAGCCAGCTTCTTCTCTACTGGACCTTCAGGCTGGTGAATTCCCCCCCCCCCTCTCCATCCTGCTTCCCATTCCTCCTGACCCCACTTGTAGAATATATAAAGTATGTTGAAATGTTTTTGTTTTTTTCAGTTTTCCTAGCTTTTTTTGCCACGATTATTTAAAAATCACGGCAAAACCGCGTGATTTGTGCCGCGATTACGAGAAGTGCATTAAAAAAAAGGATACAAAACATGAAAAAATAGTGCTGTAAGGCTATATTCTCACAATGCAGTCAAATCCCTTGAAAACAGCTCTGTATCTTCAGACGTTTTTGAGTTTGCGTGTGCACATACCCTAACTCATGTAAATGGGGTTTGTCAAAACCCCATGCACGTGCAGCAGAAAAAAAATCTGCATGGAAAGTAGGACATGCTGCTGATTTATAACCCCTTAACGCAATATCACGTAACTACGTGATTAGGGTTAGGTATGTTTGGCAAGTATAGAGAGAGCTTACGGGCTGAGCTCGCTCCATCCACAGCAGGTGACGGCTGTGTTATGCAGCCGACACCTCACTGCAGCAGGCGGAATCAAAGATCACTTTGATTCCGCCTCTTTAACACCTTAAACACCGCGGTCAATCGCCAACGCAGCATTTAAATAGTTAGACTCAGGGAGGCGCCCCCTGAAACAAGCCATCTCCCCCCCCCCCCCCCGCAGCACGATCGGCTGTTAACAACGGTTGTTATAGCAGCCTGGGGGCCTAATGAAAGCCCCCCAGGTTTGCCATCTTTGTACTCCTTTGAAGCTCTACCTCCAGCGGGGCTTCAAAGGGGACTGTCAGGGTATGTGCACACACACTAATTACGTCCGTAATTGACGGACGTATTTCGGCCGCAAGTACCGGACCGAACACAGTGCAGGGAGCCGGGCTCCTAGCATCATAGTTATGTACGATGCTAGGAGTCCCTGCCTCTCTGCAGGACAACTGTCCCGTACTGTAATCATGTTTTCAGTACGGGACAGTAGTTCCACGGAGAGGCAGGGACTCCTAGCATCGTACATAAGTATGATGCTAGGAGCCCGGCTCCCTGCACTGTGTTCGGTCCACTACTTGCGGCCGAAATACGTCCGTCAATTACGGACGTAATTAGTGTGTGTGCACATACCCTCAGAATCACGATACACTGCAATACATTAGTATTGTAGTATATCATGCAGTGGATGATCATTGCAGTGGATCGCTGCTTCTAGTCCCCTAGGGGGACTAATATAAAAAAGTAAAAAGACTGTTAAATAAAGGTTTTTTTTATGTTCCAAAAAAAATTAAGTATTAAAAGTGCAGAAAACCCCCCTTTTCAAAAATTTTCCCTAAATCAATGTTAAAAAAAATAAAACTTAACATAACTGGTATCGCCGCCTCCTTAAAAGTCCGAACTATCACAATATAGCGTTGTTTAACCCACTGGGTGAATGCCGTAAAAATAATATATATATAAAACATGCAAATTGCTGGTTTTTGGTCACCTTAGCTCTGCAAAAAAGTGAGCAAAAAGTCGCATATACCCCAAAATGGTATCAGTGAAAACTACAGCTAGCCCTGCAAAATGTAAGCCCTCACATCGCTAAATTGATGGAAAAATGAAAAAGTTATGGCTCTCAGAATATGGCGACATAACATTTTTTTAATATAGCAAATAGTTGTATTTTTTTAAAAGTGGTAAAACATAAAACAAAACATATAAATTTGGTATCGCCGTAATCGTATCAACCTGTAGAATAAGGTGACTATGTAGTTTTTACCACCTGATGGATGCTGTAAAAACAAAACCCCCAAAAATGGCGTAATCACTGTCTTTTGCCCATTTCACCCCACAAATAAGTTTTTTTCAGCTTCTCAGTACATTATGCGGTACAATAAATGGTGCGATGAAAAACTACAAGTTGTCCCGCAAAAAACAAGCCCTCATATGGCTATATAGATGGAAAATTAAAAAAATGATAGCTTTTGGAAGGTGGGGAGGAAAAAAGAAAAGTTAAAATCCGAAAAAAGGCTGAGGAGGGAAGGGGTTAAATCAGCTGCATGCCTATTATGTTGCAGAATTGTAACGTATTTCATCCTTTACAATGTAAAGAGTTAATGTGCTGTAAATCCCTAGCAAATTCTGTAACGCACCCATTGAGGAATTTGGTGCACAAAATCCGCAGGTAATTCCCCAGGTAAAATCTGCACCTAAGGGTATGTTCACACGGCCTATTTTCAGACATAATTCAGGCGTTTTATGCCTCGAATTACCCCTGAAAGGACGGCTCCATTACGCCTGCAAACATCTGCCCATTGCTTGCAATGGGTTTTACAATGCTCTGTCCAGACGGGGTGTAATTTTACGCATCGCTGTCAAAAGACTGCGCATAAAAAGTGCATGTCACTTCTTTGGCCGTTTTTGGAGCAGTTTTTCATTGACTCCATTGAAAAACAGCTCTAATTACGTCCGTAATGGACGCCGTGAAAAACGCGAGTACTTTCCAAAACGTCTGAAATTCAGGAGCTATTTTCGCCTGAAAACAGCTCCGTAATTTCAGACGTAATTTGTTAAGACGTGTGAACATACCCTAATAGTGCGTTTTTTTATAAGTTTTTGGGTGCGGTTTTGACATTTTGATGTGGAAATAGGTGCAGGTTTTATGCTGCAGATTATTTTTTTTTTTTAAACTAGTCAGAAACAATTCGCAAGCGGAAACGCATCATCCATAGATCATAAATCATATTTTCAAATACGCACCACAGGTAAATTTTTGTGCAGAAAATGCGACATGTAGATGAGATTTCTTGATCTCATTTACTTTGCTGGTACTGTATTACACTGCAGATGTGCCGCACGAAAATACCCACAACAAATTTGCACGTAAGGCTGGATTCACACGAGCATGTTCGGTCCGTAAAGGACGGAACATATTTCGGCCGCAAGTCCCAGACCGAACACAGTGCAGGGAGCCGGGCTCCTAGCTTCATAGTTATGTACGATGCTAGGAGTCCCTGCCTCGCTGCCGGACAACTGTCCCGTACTGTAATCATGTTTTCAGTACAGGACAGTTGTTCCACGGAGAGGCAGGGACTCCTAGCGTCGTACATAACTATGATGCTAGGAGCCTGGCTCCCTGCACTGTGTTCGGTCCGGGACTTGTGGCCGAAATATGTTCCGTCCTTTAAGGGACCGAACATGCACGTGTGAATCCAGCCTAATAAGTATCGTGTGCATTTGACCCAACAGAGTTTTTTTTTAACTCACCCTAAGGCCCCGTTCACACATGTTGGATTTGATACGGATTCCGATGACATGCCGATGGTTCTGCATCCCATGCATATGAGGTTTCCGCAACCCAGTTCACATGCTACGAAAAATTTTCCACGTGTATTTTTGTCCGCACCATGGGAAGAAATCCAGCACAGCAATAAGTAGCATGCAACTTATATTACATGGAAAAGCCGAGGATAAGCAACTTTGAATGACAATGGGACTTAGGCCTTGTTCACACAGTTTTTTGCAGGCAGAAAAATCTTCCTGGAAATTCCTTTGATGTCAATGGGAGGTCAGAGACGTAAATGCCTGAAGAAAGGGCATGTAGCTTCTTTTTCTCGCGATCGTTTTTTTCCACTCGCGGGAAAAAAACGCCTTCGCCTCCCATTAAAATCAATAGGAGGCAATTTTGGCTGTTTTTTGCCGCAGTTTCCAACGTGGTTTCTGCTGCAAAAAATGCGGCAAAGAACTCTGCGTGAACAGTGCCTTATTCTTGTGTGGATCTGCTATACGCTTGTGGCACATCTGCGTCAGAAATCAAAGGGTCAACCTCAGATTTTTTCTGTGGAAAAACACATTGAACTTTAATGGCAACGTAAGAACGGAGCATTAGTTCTCCTTACATCCTCACAAGCGCTTCCCCCTCCCTTAAGGCCCCTTCACATCATGGTGTTGCCCTAAGTTTATCGTGTACGTCAGAAAATCTCCTAACATAGACTATAAATAACGTAGACGATAATTCACAGGGCTCCATTATGTCCTTTAAGGCTGGGTTCACACATGGCGGAATTTCACTTGAATTCCGCTGCGGACACTCCGCAGCGTTAATCCGCAGCGGAGCCGTTTCTCCATTGACTTCCACTTTAATTTAGAAGTGTTCGTTTAGACGTTGAGTAAAATTCCGCTGCGGAGCATAGGCTGCGGAGCGGAATTTGGTGTCCGCAGCATGCTCTGTCTGTTGCGGAGCAGTGGCGGACTGGTTGCGGACTCATGGCGGAATTTCTCCATTGACTTCAATGGAGATTCTAAATTCTGCAATGAAGTCCGCAGCTGTCATGCACATGTTATGTGTGCTGCGGATGCGTCTTGCTTTTTTAACATGACATTTCTTCATTCTGGCTGGACCTATGTATTTCTAGGTCTACAGCCAGACTGAGGAAGTCAATGGGGCTCCCGGAATTATGGGAGCGTTGCTAGGAGACGTCAGTAAATAGTCACTGTCCAGGGTGCTGAAAGAGTTAAGCGATCGGCAGTAACTGTTTCTGCCCCCTGGACAGTGACTACCGATCCCAATATACAGCAACCTGTAAAAAAATAGAAGTTCATACTTACCGAGAACTCCCTGCTTCTTCCTCCAGTCCGGCTTCCCAGGATGACGTTTCAGTCTAAGTGACGGCTGCAGCCAATCACAGGCTGCAGCGGTCACATGGACTGCCGCGTCATCCAGGGAGGTAGGGCTGGATGCCGAAAGAGGGACGCGTCACCAAGACAACGGCCGGTAAGTATGAAATTCTTTTACTTTCACTAGGGAAAGTGCTGTCCCTTCTCTCTATCCTGCACTGATAGAGAGAAGGGAAGCACTTTTACCGCAGTCCGCAGCAGCTAGTCCGCATCAATTTACTGCACATTTTGGGCAGATCCGCAGCCGTAATCCGCAACCCGGATTAGGTGCGGCATTGATGCGGACAGTTGCGGAGGAAATCCGCCACGTGTGGTCATGCCCTAAGCCTACGTCGGGCTAGTAGACGTCGGTATACCTTATTTTTGAAGGATGAAATAGCGTAGTAGACTTTGCTGGGAGTCCCCAGGCAGAGCATCACAAGTGCTCTACCCGTGGACTTTGTCCCTGGAAAAGCTCCTGACATCACTATCCATATATGTAAAGTAACGTCAGGGGATTCTCCAGGGCCGGAGTGTTGCCGTGTACTCAGGCTTTGCAAAGCATCGGACGTCACTTTACGTATATGGAGATCAGGAACAGCGCCAGAGTCCCTGGGCAGAGCGCTAGTAGAAGGCTCCAACCCTGCACATGGACAGTGACTTCGGTAGTTTCCCCTGGGCCATTCCCCGGGCGACGAATCCCACTGTATGCCATACAGTCAGATACATTTTGGCTAAATAGATCAACATCCAGAGCATTAACCGGTCACTGCCTAATCCACGGGTTCCTTCACTGTAATTGACAGCACCAAAATCAGTTAATGTGTATAATGTACAAACGTGAGTGCCACACTTTCCTTTGCCCACCCCCGGTAATGGAGTGGGGAGGGCCCAGACATCTTGGCTATATGGGGCCCAGAAATTCCTGATGGCAGCCCTGCCTATGCACACATCTAACACCTTTCTATCAATTTGTGCTTGGTATTTTTGTGCACTTGGACCCCCATGTGATCTAACTGTGCCCCCTTTCACACCTATCCTTCTTATGTGACACCCACTAACCCATGTGGCTGGCTCCCGCTTGACTACTTTAATCTTCATTCTTTACCCTAATTTTACCTTCCTTTCTCCCCCCAGCTATTGGTTTGCTACCACCCAACAAGAGTTCCCTCTTATGCCTCCTGATTTGTAGGAGTCCCTGAGTTTGTTACAAATTGTTTCCGTAGTTGAGACCAACCCATATCATTTAAGCGGTTCCCCGAAATTGTGCTGACCAGTTGTTAACGCAGAACCCGCTGATGCTGCAGGAGAAATGAAGCGTTAAATTCAGGGTGATGCATGGTCCTCCTAATAGAGGGGGCAGTTTTACTTCTCATTTTTGTACTCACGGTTTGGGCTAAAAAAGAATAATAAACACATCAAACTGGAATTTATAAGCACTGTTCTCAGTTGCTCAATTTCACTATGATTCTTATTTAACCACTAGATGGCCAGCCAACACCACAGCATAATAAGTCACTGATACCTGTAACCATATAAAAGCATGAAGCTGCATGCTGAATGCAGGTTACAGAACTTAGAGGAAGCTTCATATCAATTAATCAGTGACTGCTATGAAATTCCCCATTTTTCTTGAAAAGGATTTTCTACAGGCAGTTTCTGTATAACAATACCTCTCCAGGCATAATAAAGTATAAAAAGTTTCAGCCTTGTCAATTTACAGACTTTCTGTAGAATTTCTATTACACTCCACAGACACACTAATACTTACAGTAAAAATCAGAAGACCATAGAACTGTATGTTGTATTGGATGGACATCCACAGCAAGTTTTACTATAGCTTGACATAGATCCTGTGGGATATGTCTTAAATGTCCTTCATGGGAAAACCCCTTTAACCGCTTTATTCTTAGCCCAAAGTCCTGAATTCAGTGAGATAGCCTCTTTAAGTAATACGGTATGTTCACACGGCCTATTTTCGTCCGTTTTTCGGGCCTTAAACGCCCAAAAAATTGAAAGCAGAACGCCTCCAAACATCTGCCCATTGATTTCAATGGGAAAAACGGCGTTCTGTTCCGATGGGCCGTTTTTTTATACGGCCGTTTTGAATAACGGCCGCGTAAAAAAACGGCCGCGAAAAAGAAGTACAGGTCACTTCTTCGGAAGTTTTTGGAGCCGTTTTTCATTGACTCTATGGAAAACAGCTCCAAAAACGGCCGTAAAAAACACAGCAGAAAACGCGAGTAGCTTAAAAAACGTCTGAAAATCAGGAGCTGTTTTCCCTTGAAAACAGCTCCGTATTTTCAGACATTTTTAAATCAGCGTGTGAACATACCCTTAGCATGATTCAGTCTGTCCCTCCTATTGATCCCCATCTTATAAATTAGACTCTGGATGTGGATCATTATGAAGTGTTAATTATTAAATGTGATGGTTTTGCTTGTTAGATTAAATACTTTACTTTAAATACTACACTGAAATGTATAATTTCAAAATACAACAGTAAACTACTTGAATGGGAGTTAGTGTAGTAATATTATTAGAACTGCTGGTGTAAACTGCTGGAGTATTCTGAGAATACAGCTAGCTAGTCCAGGAAATTTGAAAGTCCCCTCGACTTTAAGGGCCAGTTCACACAGAGTTTTTTTACACGTTTTTTGATGCGGAAACCGCATCGGAAAACGCGCCAAAAAACGTCTGAAAATGCCTCCCATTGATTTCAATGGGAGGCGGAGGCGATTTTTCTCGCGAGCGGAAAAACCGGCTTGCGGGAAAAAGAAGGGACATGCCCAATCTTCGGGCGTTTACTCCTCTGACTTCCCATTGACATCAATGGGAGGCAGAGAAAGCGTATTTCGCGGCGTTTTATGCCCGCGGCGCTCAATGTCCTTCTTTCACAGTGGAGATTTGATGCCGATTTTACATATATTTTTTAAGCCAAAAACAGAAGAAATACACGCAGTTGAGTCACATTATAACCACCTCCTACTTTCGACATCAGCAGCTCGTAGGCCATGAAGGAAGTGATGTGTCGTGGGCTGGCTTGGTGGGTATATAAGGTGTGCGATAGGCTGTCTGAACACATATCACTCATTGTTGCCATGGGTAAACAGTTTATCAGAGTTGCAAAAAGCGATGATTATTGGCTTTCGGTTCAAGGGTGGCAGTATTTCTCAAACAGCGCAGTTTGTGAACTGTTTGCGTGCTGCTGTGGTAAAAGTGTATCTTGGGTGGACAAATGGCACCATTGGGAATAACCAACGTGGAAACTGTGCCATTGATGTGAGGTGAACGCCAGCTACGAAATTGTGCGAGGACCAAAACATTCGCTGCGGTGGAGCAGCTCACCGTGAAAATCAACCAGGGGGCTACCGTGAAAATCAACCAGGCGGCTACCAGATGTGTGTCTAAAACACCAGTTCAGCGAACCCTACTGCGTATGCGGCTCCGAAGCAGACGGATGGTCACTGCTCCTATGCTAACAAAGGTGGATTGGAAAAAAGGGCTTCAATTTGCTTGGCAGTATTGGAATTGGGCCCCCAATGATTGGCAAAGGGTTGCCTTCTCTGATGAGTCACGTTTTCTGCTTCATCAAACGGACGCACGTTGGCGTGTCAGGCGAGAAACATGAGAGAAGAAACACCCTGCAACCATTGCTGGAAGAACTTCCAAGTACTTCCCTGGCCCCCTAATTCTCCAGACTTGAACCCAATTGAGCATCCGTGGGACCACCTCAATCGTTTTGTTCACTCTATGGATCCTCCCTCACACACCCTCCAGCAAATGTGGGATACACTGCAGTCAGCATGGCTCCAGATACCGGAGACAACCTTACCAGCACCTTATTGAGTCACTCCCAGTCCATCTAGCTGCTGTCCGTGCTCCACACGACGGTTACTCTGGATATTAGCTGGTGATCATAATAATGTGACTCGACTGTGTATAAAGGAAGGCCTTATAGGTCTGCTCTCCTGTATTCAATTCTGGTTTTGGTTTAAAAAACTGCATGTAAAATCTGCAGTATCTCTGCACTATGTGAACAAGACCTAATAGTACCAAGAAAGCGAAACTTCACTTTAAGGCCTTCTTCACACAGTGCAGATTTGATGCAGATTTTGCATTAACTATTTAAGTCAAAACCAGAATTTGATTCAGGAGAGGAAACACTTTATTTTTTCACCCCGTTTGCAAATGTAATGTAGTGCAATGTAGACATCTGTATTGACTTACCTGATGTTGTATTTCACTGATATCTGCACCGTTCCGGGACGATGTGAGGTCACGTGGTCTTCATTCCGACTCCCTGTGTCCTACAGCGTCTGCTGTAGGGATCGGAAGTCCAGCTCTCAATGCAAGTCTTTGAGAGTTTGATGTGAGTCTTATAGACTTGCCTTGAGAGACTGACCTCCGGTTTCTACAAAAGACGCTATAGAATTTGGTTTGTCAGAATACAGATCATCTGACCCCACGGCGTCCTGGAACAGAAGCCGTGAAATACGGCATAAGGTAGGTACATGACTGCATTACATTTGCAACCGAGGTGGGGGGGGGGGGAGTAAAAAAAAACACACAGCAGGATTGCTTTTCTGACAAGTCCTTGATAAAGCTGGCCAAATACTTTACATAGCTGTAGGCCATTCGGCTGACATCTATCTTTCCCAAACCCAAAAATATGCATGATCCGGACAAAATTGTATGGCTGATGGTTCGGCAGTACTGGAGTGGCAGGGGGCTTAAAAGACTATGGGTTTTTTGTTAAGACATTTCTCAACTAACAAAATTTATATTGTAGAAGAATGTTAGCGTGCAAATACCCAGCCGCCTTGGTCAGGTTCACACATAAGGACCCCAGTGTTGCAGGAAAACAGTGCAAACCGTAAAGAAACTGTCCTATTGTAATGTATACTTTCAGGACAGTGCTGAACAAAAGCATAGCCGACAAATCAGGTTATTACTTAGAACTAGATTGAAAATTGAAACAAATTAATTTGATGCCATTTCCAAAATCACCTTTTTTTTTTTTTTTTTTTAAAGCATTTACATTTCTGTCTATTTATTTTTTGCATAAATATACTGTAGGATTATAAGGATATGTAGGGTGAATGTAATTGCTTTATTTATTTTTTATAAAGTGTAAGGTTTGGGTTATTTCTAAGAATTGTATTATATTTAATGTGTTTCTTTCTCTTTGTAGGTAAGTACCGTGTATGATCTAGAAGATACAGTTGGTAAGTTGTCCTATGTTACTATTGGCCACAATTCATGAGCAAACAAGAGAATAGAGATCAATAATATTAAATTGCTTCCAGAGATTTCAAGAAATCCAGGTCAGGTTTACTCAAGACATTCTCATGGAGATTTCCATGCTTGTTTTACTTAGTAGTCAGATGCACAAGTTAGTTATTGAATCAAAATGCATAAATTCCTATTCATATATTTAAAGACAGTATTTCTGTGTATTTTATCTTGACCTGCCTAGGTAGAGTCGTGTGTTAACCTTAAACCATACTATCCCCCACCCCCATTTAGTAACGACACATGACACCGAGGTTGGATGTGAAATGGCCACAGCAGCCGTTTATTAATTTCACAGTTTTATAAAAACAATTTCAATCCGAAACATTCGGATAACTAGTTAGGAATCCACCAGAGAATTCCTCCTAATAATTCACATGACCCAACATGGGTCAGAATCATAAATAACAATTAAACGTTAACATTAACCCGAGCAGAGGAAGTCCTTGAAGCCCCTTCAGATGTTCCTTTCAAGAACACACCGAATTAGCCATCTGCAAACCACTAATTACCTCCAGCCGTAAACCAGCTCGGAAGCACCGTTCACCTCTGCAGATGGCTCCAACCACTAGAAGTCCACTTCAAGGGGATAACACCCGTTGAAGCCCTCAAGTGATATACCGACCACTAGAAGTCCACTTCAAAGGGATAACACCCGATGAAGCCTTCAAGTGACATACCTTCTACCAGAAGACCACTTCAAAGGGATAACACCCGATGAAGTCTTCAACCATGTACCTTTTTTGGGGGACGCATACCCCCGATGCGACCCCCCCACCATTTTGTACTGACTGGCCTCAAGGACTCCCCCCGCCAGCTGCCATGACAACAGAACCTACTCCGGAAAAAAGAAAAACATGTTAAATAAACACACAAAATAAAACACAACGCTCATATACGGACGTACAGAAGACCTAAGGAGTAACAAAACAAGGGTGGGAGGGTGGGAGCTTTGCTTCTTGTGTATTACTCCTCCCGCTGCTTCCGGCTCAATGCCGAGAAACAGCGGGAAGCGCAGTAACGGCCCCCCCGTCCCCCCTAGCTCCTCCCCGTCCCTCCTTCAGCTCCTTCACCTTTCCCTCACCTCTTAACATTAACCCTTTCCCTACCAGGACGGTCATGTCGGCTTCCCTCAAGCCTGCAGCTGCGTCCAGCCTCTTCTTGACCTGCCTAGGTAGAGTCGTGTGTTAACCTTAAACCATACTATCCCCCACCCCCATTTAGTAACGACACATGACACCGAGGTTGGATGTGAAATGGCCACAGCAGCCGTTTATTAATTTCACAGTTTTATAAAAACAATTTCAATCCGAAACATTCGGATAACTAGTTAGGAATCCACCAGAGAATTCCTCCTAATAATTCACATGACCCAACATGGGTCAGAATCATAAATAACAATTAAACGTTAACATTAACCCGAGCAGAGGAAGTCCTTGAAGCCCCTTCAGATGTTCCTTTCAAGAACACACCGAATTAGCCATCTGCAAACCACTAATTACCTCCAGCCGTAAACCAGCTCGGAAGCACCGTTCACCTCTGCAGATGGCTCCAACCACTAGAAGTCCACTTCAAGGGGATAACACCCGTTGAAGCCCTCAAGTGATATACCGACCACTAGAAGTCCACTTCAAAGGGATAACACCCGATGAAGCCTTCAAGTGACATACCTTCTACCAGAAGACCACTTCAAAGGGATAACACCCGATGAAGTCTTCAACCATGTACCTTTTTTGGGGGACGCATACCCCCGATGCGACCCCCCCACCATTTTGTACTGACTGGCCTCAAGGACTCCCCCCGCCACCGCGAAACAGGCCTTGACCACCTTAAGCCTGTGAGTTCCTCCACACCACCACCGCCCTTTCTATGCCTTCTGCTATAGCCAAGCTCCAAATATCAATGCCAACCTCGGTCAGATGAACCCCGTCACTCCTCCAGAAATTCCCCAATCCTGACTCCAAATCCCTATGCCTCACGCAAATGCCCCCGTTCTTTGCCACAAAACGGGACACCGCCCGGTTAACTTTTATCCGAGCCTTATTGACTCTCTCCACCGATCTAGCTAACCGCCAATGCTTCCTTGGGACTATGTCCGACCACACTACCACCAACTTGGGATAAGATACCCACAAACACAACAAATCATGTTTGATATCCCGCACCAACTCACGAAAAGGGCGGACTCCTAAGTCATTCCCACCCACGTGCAACACTAAAACCTCCGGAACCCTATCAAGCCGCACATATGTCTGGAATTCCGCCAACACCCTGTTCCACGACATACCTCTAAACCCCAGCCAATGCACAACCGCATCCTGTCGCGGAATGCGCAACTGGCGACCATCCGGGCGGACGTCCGCCCTCAAAGCCCCCCAGTGCACGTACGAATGACCCATCAACCACACCAGACAAGGAGGCGAATCTGAAACGGAAAACACAGTTAGGCACCACCATATAACATTTGCAAGCATAAACAACAAAATTACAACATATGGGGGCGGACATAGGACTTAAACCTTTTTGACTCCCAACGACCAATACGCCTCACCCCCTCATCATCCAACCCCCAGCGCCCTGCTTCCGTTGCTGCGCCAATCCGGAAGGAATGAGATGAATATGAGCCTGCCGCAACCCCAACCGCCGTCAAACATTTTTTTAAAAACAGCTCCAAACTGAAACCTGGACAAGAACGACCCGTCCACATGACGTAACAAAGGCAAATCTGGAGACCCCCTGTTTTTTGTAAAACCCCGCATGCACTCTACTGGGCACATGACCGACCCCGGGAGAGCGAACAAAACTATCAGTTTTCCCTTCCCTAATTGGTCAGTTTTTGATCTACGCAACCATACCTCCAACCGATCTGCAAAACGGCTCACCTCCCCAGATCTCAGCCCCCCTGCCTGTTTAGTACTTGGCGACACCAACTCACCTATTCTAAATGCTCCGAAGAACGCCAACGAGAAAGCCAACCGAAACAAATCCATTTCATCTGAAGAACGACATACCGATGCCAATGAACCGCCCAACAAGCCCAGCAAAGCAAACGACACCGGCCTTCTACTATCCGCCTCCACCCTACCTCTGCGCAACCCCTTCAAAGCCTGCGATACCAGAAATTCCTTCGATACATCCCGCAAGCCCCGCAACTTAAGCCCAAACGCCACCGCGGATATAAACCGGTTCACCTTCGCTACTGAAAACCCCCCCTCCCAGGCATCCCCTAACCAATACAAAAGTGCCACCAACCTGTCTCTATCCGTATTAACATCACCCAACTCTCTTACCCACTCCTCCCACTGCCTCCAACAAGCAGCATAAGCCCTCCACGTCGTGCGCGCCAAAGACCTTTGTAACAGCTGCTCTACGGGACCGATACCAGATCCCATAGATGATCCGGACACGCCAAACCGAGACGTTCCGCTCCCGGGGCCAATTGCCGAAACCGGTCCCACTGCGAGCGAGAAAGAGCATCAGCAACACAATTCCGTACACCCGGGACATGCACCGCCACCACCCACGCGTTCAGCGACAAACACACCAACACTAAATGTCGCAACAATTGAACTACCGGAGGAGAGGACGCCGTGATGTTATTAATGGCAAGCACCACCCCCATGTTGTCGCAGTAAAAACGGACCTTCTTATCCCTGAGCCTGTCCCCCCAAATGGTAGCCGCCACCACGATGGGAAACAGCTCGAGCAGGGCCAGATTCCGCGTCAATCCACTGGACACCCAGCTAGCCGGCCATTGACCTGCGCACCACGGACCTCCCCCGTAAGCTCCAAAGCCACCCGCCCCAGCCGCATCCGTGAAAATATTCAGATCACTCGTATCCTGCGCTGGGGCCATCCATAGCGAGCGACCATTGTACTGGCCCAAGAAGTCATCCCAAACCTGAAGATCAGCTCGGTGCTCCTCCTTGAGCCTCACAAAATGATGCGGCGCCCGCACTCCCGCCGTTGCCGCCGCCAACCTTCTACCAAACACCCTCCCCATCGGCATAATCCGGCAGGCGAAATTCAACTTCCCCAGCAGCGACTGAAGCTCCCTCAGCGACATTTTCTTCCTTCTACAAGCCCGTCGCACCTCCAGCCTCAAAGCACCCAGCTTATCCGCCGGGAGCCGACACTCCATTGCCACCGAGTCAATTTCGATTCCCAAGAAACAAATCGTCGCTACCGGGCCCTCCGTTTTTTCCGGCGCCAAAGGGATCCCAAAATCCCTCGCCACCTTCTGCAGGGCATGAAGCAAGTTACCGCAAACCGGCGAACCCCCCGGGCCAACGCACAAAAAAATCATCTAAGTAATGGATCAACGAATCGACCCCGGATACTCCCCTCGTTACCCACTCCACGAAGCTACTAAACGCCTCGAAGTATGCACAAGAAAGAGAACACCCCATCGGAAGGCACCGATCCACGTAAAAGGCCCCATTCCAAAAACAACCCAACAGCCGTTGGCTTTCTGGATGCACCGGCAACAACCTGAACGCCGCCTCGATGTCGGTTTTTGCTAGCAGCGCCCCCGGACCCGCAGCCCGCACTAACCCCACCGCCTTATCGAATGAGGTATAAACTACGGAACACAACTCGTGATCAATCCCGTCATTTACCGACGAACCTTTGGGATACGATAAATGTTGAATCAAACGAAACTTTCCGGGCTCGCGTTTAGGGACAATACCCAAAGGGGACACAACTAAATCTTTCACCGGCGACTCCACAAATGGCCCCGACATGCGCCCCAACGAAACTTCTTTTAACAACTTTTCCGACACGACTTCCGCATGCAAGTAAGCCGATTTTAAATTTCTCCGCGTAACCGGAACCTCATAAGGAGGCGGAGGAATAACAAAACCAACACTAAACCCTTCATAAAGCAACTTAGCTGCCGCCCTATCCGGATACTCATTTAGATAAGGGGCCATCCTTTCCACCCTCACCGGCGACACCCCCTTGACCAGCCCCGTGCTGGTTCCCGGACCTCTTTTTCCGCAGACATTTTGCCGCCCCGTGTGATGCCCCATTACACTCGGAGCACACGTGCTTGAACTTGCACGTGGCCCCGAACTTGCACTGGCCTTCATTGAATTGCCAGCAAAACCCCGCCTTTCCCCCGCCGCTTGGTCCACTCTGACTAGTCTGGCCTCCCTGGCCACCGCTCCCGGGAAAGGGCTGCCTAACCGGAGCCGTAACCCGTAACCAGAGAGCAATATCCTTCTGGTCCCACCGAATCGCCGGCCGAACCGCCTTCCGCTGACGGAATTGCTCATCATATCGCAGCCACGCCTGACCCCCATACGCCCTATGAGCCTCCCCAATAGCATCAAAATAACAAAATAACGCCGAACAATTTTCCGGCGCCTTTTCCCCTATCACACTAGCCAATATGGCGAACGCCTGCGACCAATTAACGAACGTCTGCGGGATAAGCCTATACCGCCGCCGTTCCTCCTCGTCCTTTTTACTCTCATCCCGCTTGCTCTTATCCAAATTGAATTTAGCCAGCGGCAAGAGAGAAAAAATTTCAACATATTCATCTTTCCAGATCCGATCACGCACCTCCTGCTTTAAATGCGCCCCCAACGGACCCTCAAAACAAACATACACCTCCCCCCGAGCACGATCGTCCATGCGCACTCGATCGCCGTCCTTCTGTGCCTCAGTCTGCACCGACACCGCGACCGCCTCTCTAACCGCCACCACAGGACGCGCCTGCAACGATCCCACTTCCCTGGGGCCTTCCCAAACTACCGCAGGGGACACTTCCGTTACTACCGGCGCCGCGGCCCTATCCAGGCGCCCCACCAGCTCCCGTAAGCAACCCACTAAATCTGCCAAACCCGCTCCGTCGCGTCCGCCCGCGCCACTACCGGCCCCCGATGCTATGCTAGCAGCCCCCCCGCCGACACCCGACATAAAAATCGCTGGATAAGACAATAATGGAGTTATACACTCACCGGGCTGCACAGGCGCTGTGTTCCCGTCAGCCGGACCATCCTGACCTCGACGATAGACGTCCAGTTCACCTTCCTCCAGTTCTTCTCTCGCCGACGACTGTCCCTCCCAACGACCTCTTCGGAAAGGGGATGAGGACGCGCTGACCGATGGGCCGGCAACCTGCCGCCCGACCGCCGGGACCCAGACTTCCGACCGGACCTGTTGCCTCGACGTCGCTGCAGATCTAGTCGTCCGTCTAGACGATCCTGACGAAGCCTGCCCCCTGGCCGGAACATCACCATGCGGGGCGGCCGTACCTTGCTCTCGACATCTTCCATCTGATGGGGGAGGGGTGACAGGGAGCCCGGCCTGCGACTCCCTGCTTACCGCCGGACCCCGTCGCGGCCTGGGATTCCTGCCAGGACGCAGGGCCTGGGAAGGGGCGGTCCTCCCAGCTGCCTGGCCTGCAGCGTCCGGGATCGGGCTCCCTCTGCGACGCCGTGTCCGCGGGACTACCTCCGGACTCAGGCGCTCTGGAGGTCGGGACCGCCGAGAGGGACGGGTCGACACAGCCTGCATCGCCGTCACCCCTGCTACCGCTCTCTGCCTGCCCAGCGCAGGAGCGGTTGTTGCCGACTCCCCCCCCGCCGCCATAGCCATGCTCGTAGGGGGGCCGGGGGAGGGGAGCCTGTCCCTTACAACAGACCCCGAACGCCGTGCCCGACGTGGCGAAACGGCGTCCGGGATCCGCGTTAATGCAGCCACGGTCTCCTCCAGCCATCCGGGACCGTGGTGCACAGCAGCGGCACGCAGCCGCTCTAAAATCAGGGCCTCTGCCATACTAAAAAGCCGGGCAACGGGGAGCTTTGCTTCTTGTGTATTACTCCTCCCGCTGCTTCCGGCTCAATGCCGAGAAACAGCGGGAAGCGCAGTAACGGCCCCCCCGTCCCCCCTAGCTCCTCCCCGTCCCTCCTTCAGCTCCTTCACCTTTCCCTCACCTCTTAACATTAACCCTTTCCCTACCAGGACGGTCATGTCGGCTTCCCTCAAGCCTGCAGCTGCGTCCAGCCTCTTCTGTATTTTCTCCTTTTTTTTTTGTAATCTTGATAGTAATACTTACATTGCAGTTCTTTAGGAAACAAACTGCAATAAATTAATTAAAATTCACAATATATTCGTTTCCTTAAAAGTTAATTCTGAATTTTAATAAATTCTCTTCAAATGCTTTGGATAGTGATTTTTATTATGGTTTGCTAAGAGTGATTTTACATGCTACCGTAACGCAATGCAATTGTTTGCTCCACAATAGCGTCGAATTGTGAAGCAGGCATACTATACTGTAATTACTTTTTGCAATATTACAGCATATAAAGCCACCCTAAAACATGTCAGATGCAAAACGTTATTCTAAAACATTCCTAATTTCAGAATTTTTAGGTTTATTTACTATTTACCTGGATTTTCCACAAAGTAGATTGGTCAAAAGGAGATGTTTAAACTTGATATGTACAATCATCTAAAATCGACTAAATAAATGCAAATATAAATACCAGTTGTTTTAGGAGGAGATCTGTTAACACGGATATCCTTCGATTAGCACTGCCACTTGAACTGGATAGCACGTGATAACATGTCTACTAGGTCACGCTTTATCAGTGGTTTGGGAGGGAATTGGCTACAATGTCTAATTGTCCCTCTTATCTCCATTTCCTGTACCCATAGAGCTTCAGGAAATATCCTTCTACCTAGAAAGTGGAAGATATAAATAAACTTGGGACTGAACAAATTATGTTTTTCCACAAATGTTACCTGTCACGAGAGCATTAAACATTTTGAAAGATACATATGACTTTAAAGACAGCTGTACCTTCTAATGACCTTCATCTGTTGCCTTATGCTTGCAGTTTTATTATTAATTAGATCTTATAGTAATTGCTAGTTGTCTTTAGGCCGTACTTTCTCTACAAGTAAGATACCTGGAGCAAATTCCTGGGTATCAGTATATAAAGAATAATTAGGGCAGTACACTAATCAGGTGGTATGTAAATACGATATCATTTATTGAGCCCTTCATCAGATTGGGTTTAGTGAAGGGCAGAATTGGTGGTTGTAGTATTTCCTATGTAGTTTATCCAGTGTTGCTTGGATGTCATGTTGTCATTACCAGCACAGGCTTCAGTTTCAGGCTAGTTGAGTATAGTAGGTAATCTCTGTAATGGCTGCATTCAGATAAGTAAAACATTTTGGGAGACGTTGCGGTATATGGGTGTGGCCTGAAGCAGAATTTTGCTTAACAGGTTGATAACCTTTAGTTCATTGAGAAAATTTAGGGAAGGTCTCCAGTCAGCACCATGCTTCTACTGGAGGAAAGCCAGTCTCCACTGAAATCAACGCAAGTCCAGTAAGTTGCAAGATTTGTTTAACTCCTTAACGACCGCCCACCGTTTTTTGACGGCAGGCGGTGCATGTCCTTAGTCTACAGCGACGTCTTTTGGCTTCGCTGTAGATTAGGCTGATGAGCGCTCCTGTGAGCGCTCATCCTCTATGCAGGAGCTGTAACTGGTGTCGAAAAACATTCAGACCCCAGCTGTTTAACCCTTTTATTGCCGCGGTTCGTGACCACGGCAAGATCAAAGGTAACTCCCCGCTTTGATCTCGTCATCGGAAACCCAGTGACGTGATCAATAACCGGGGAATTCCTCTGCAGTCAGCCCTGGGGACCTACAAAGGACCCCAGGGCTGTCTGTTCAGTAAGCCTGCTCTTCGGTCACACAATGTGCTGCCCTAACAGCAGCCTGTGTCATAGTGACACAGTGTAATATATTAGCATACAGGAGTATGCTAATACATTACAAGTAAAAAATAAAGTTATAAATAAAGTTATCCCTTAATGGGATTTAAAAAAAAGTAACAAAAAAATTTAGTCGATAAATTCAATATTTATTTGTGAGAAACACCCAAAAAATTAACATTTTTCTATATTTAAACGGATCTGCTTGTAAAATTAATAGTAATATCACACAAAATATTTACTAGCTAACATTTCCCACATGTCTACTTTATGTTTACATCGTTTTTTGAATGTACTTTCATTTTTCTAGGACGTTACAACGCTTAGAACTTTAGCAGCAATTTCTCACATTTTCAAGAAAATTTCAAAAGGCTAATTTTTCATGGACCAGTTCAGTTCTGAAGTGGTTTTGAGGGCCCTATATATTAGAAATCCCCCATAAATCACCCCATTTTAAAAACTGCACCCCTCAAAGTATTCAAAACAATATTTAGAAAGTTTCTTAACCCATTAGGCGTTTCACAAGAATTAAAGTAAAGTTTTTCATTCATTTTTTCTGTAACACAGAAGGTTTTACAAGAGAAACACAACTAAATATTTATTGCCCAGCTTCTGCAGTTTTTAGAAATATCCCACATGTGGCCCTAGTGCGGTAATGGACTAAAACATTGTCCTCAGAAGCAAAGGAGCACCTAGTGGATTTTGGGGCCTTCTTTTTATTGTATTTTAGGTTTGAAGAGGTTTGTGATATTAAAACATAGGAAACACCCAAAAAAATACCCCATTTTGGAAACTACACCCCACAAGGAATAATCTCGGGGTGTATTGAGCATTTTGAGCCCATAGGTGTTTCATAGATTTTTACATTTTTCCAATAAGATGTCGTTTTAGCTAAAAAAAAGAACAACAATTTCCACAAGGAATAAAGAAGAGAAAGCCCCCCAACATTTGTAAAGCAACTTCTCCAGAGTATGTGAATACCCCATGTGTGGTCAAAAACTGCTGTTTGGGCACACGGCAAGGCTTAGAAGGGAAGGAGCTGCATTTAGCTTTTGGAGCACAGATTTTGCTGGATTGGTTTCTCGGCACCATGTCGCATTTGCAAAGCCCCTGAGGTACCAGTACAGTGGAAACTACACAAAAGTCACTCCATTTAGGAAACTACACCTCCTGAGGAATTAATCTAGGGGTGTAGTGAGCATTTTGACCCCACAGCATGTTTTCAATAAAATTCTTCATTTTCTCAACAAATAAAGGAAAAAAAGAACCCCAAAATTCTCCAGAGTACAAAAATATCTCATATGTGGTCATAAACTGCTGTTTGGGCACTCGGCAGTGCTTAGAAGGGAAGGCGCACTTTTTGGCTTTTGGAGCGCAGATGTTGCTGGATTGGTTTCTTAGCACCATGTCGCGTTTGCAAAGCCCCCGTGGGACCAAAAGAGTGGAAATTCACGAAAAGTGACTCTCTTTGTGAAACGACACACTTTAAGGAAATTATCTAGGGGTGTAGTGAGCATTTTGACCTCACAGGTGTTGTTTTCAATAAGATGAAGTTTAACCCAAAATTTTTAATTTTCTCAACAAATTAAAGTAGAAAAAGTACCCGAACATTTGTAAAGCAATTTCTCCCAAGTACGGCAATACCCCATATGTGGTCATAAACTGCTGTTAGGGCACCCAGTAGGGCCCAGAAGGGAAGGAGTGCCATTTGGCATTTGGAGTGCAGATTTTGCTGGATTGGTTTCTGGGCTCTATGTCGCATTTGCCCCTGTGGGACCAAAACAGTGGAAACCCCCCAGAAGCGACGCCATTTTGGAAACTACACTCAAGGTATTCACCTAGGGGTGTACTGAGCATGTTAACCCCGCAGGTGTTTTCCACAAATTAGTGTGCACTAGATGTTGCAGAGTGAAAATGGGAATTTTTCCATAGATATGCCAATATGTGGTGCCCAGCTTGTGCCACCATGAAAAGACAACTCTCTAATTATTATGCTGTGTTTCCCGGTTTTAGAAACACCCTACATGTGGCCCTTAATCTTTTGCCTGGACATTCGACCAGGCTCAGGAATGAAAGAGTACCATGCGAAATTAAGGCCTAATTTGGCGACTTACAAAGTATTGGTTCACAATTGCAGAGGTTTTGATGTGAAATAATAAAAGAAACCCCTGAGCAGTGACCCCATTTTGGAAACTACACCCCTCAAGGCATTTATTAAGGGGTGTATTGAGCATTTTCACCCCACAGGTCTTTTCCATAAATGATTGCGCTGCGGATGGTGCAAAGTAAAAATAGCAATTTTTCCCAAATATGCCATTTCAGTGGAAAATATGTAGTGCCCAGCTCGTGCCACTGGAGACACACACCCCAAAAATTGTTAATAGGTTTCTCCCTGGTTTGGCGATGCCATATATGTAGAAGTAAACTGCTGTTTGAGCACGCTGTAGGGTTCAGAAGGAAGGGAGCGCCATTTGGTTTTTGGAGCATGGATTTTGCTTGGTAGTTTTGTATGGAATTTTACTGGTATTTTAGTTTATAATGTGGGGGTACATGTAAACCGGGCAGCATACAGCAGGGGCATAGTCAGGTGGTATAATAATGGGGTAAAATAATCCATAAATGTGTGTTACGCTGTGAAGCAATCCTTCATGCACAGGCCAGTGTCGCACTGATAAATGGTGTAGTTTCTTATCCCTCTTTTGGTACACACTCCGCACCTTTGCAGTTTTGGGAATTTTGCTGGGAAAGTGTTGTCCTGGTTTAATACGGGCATCTTCGCTTCCAGCAGATATGTTTGGGCCCTACCCTTCCTGGTTCCCTAATTTTAGTGCCTTGATAAATCGCCTCTTGAAACAGAAGAAATGTTCCCCTCGGGCCTGCACAACTGCATATTCTGGCAGTTTTTGTTTTTTTTTTCGTTTTTTTACGCCGTTTACTGCGCGGGACAAATAACATAATATTTTTATAGTTTAGGTCGTTACGGACGTGGCGATACCAAATATGTATGGTTTATTATTTTTTTTCAATAATAAATGACTTCATAAGGGAAAAAGGGTCTATTGTGTATTATTTTATTACTTGAAACTTTTATTTTACATGTAGTGCAATGTATTAGAACTGTCAGTTGTTCACTGACAGCAAGCCGATCAGGCTCCGCCTCTGGGCGGGGCCTAATCGGCTTCCGTAATGGCAGACAGGAGGCTATTGTTAGGCCTCCTGTTGCCATAGTAGCAGTCTGAGATAGTTCTGGTTCCTGCTGTTACAGCAGGGTGTCCGCTGTAACATACAGCGGAAAACCCACTGCTGATGACGCTGGCTTCTGAGCCGGAAGCTGAGCTTGCGCCATGTTGCCGATGGTACCAGAGGCCTTTTAGGACCCGCCTCTGAGTGGGGCATAGGAGGCTTCCATTGTTGGCAGATCGGGAGGCCAGTATTAGGCCTCCGGTTGCCATTGCAGCCACCGGCAACCCAGCGATCATGTTCCTGGAGTGTGCCAGTGGCTAAAAAACCCTCAGATGCTGCAATCTCTATTGAACGCAGCATCTGAGGGGTTAATCAGCCCGGATCGGAGGCTAGCTCTGGTCCTGGCCGTTACTTCAGGGTGCCAGCTGTAACATACAGCTGGCACCCGGCAATGATGGTGCGGGCTCAGTGCCTGAGCCCGCACTATCGCCGCAACGTAATGGTACTGCACTTTGCGGGAAGCCCTGCCCGACAGCGCCGTATATATATGGCGGATGTTCGGAACGGGTTAATCGTATGTAATGTGATGAGTCCATACCTTTCATCCTACTACCCATTTTTCTAGTAAATCATATTATTTTTCTCCACCTTATAAACCTAACTAAAAATAATACAATTAGCTTACAAAGGAAAAGATTAAAGACAGAAGTAACACAACTACAGTTTTTCTTCTGTACAAGAAAATGTATCTACAGACGTGCATTGATTTCAGTGGAGGCTGGCTTTCCTCCATAGAGCATAACAAAAAGGGGAAACTTTTTTTAAAACCTGACCATTATTTGAGATAAGAGTTAGGATCAAAGGGTGACACCAGGCTGGTCAAGTGTCTTAGTAGATGTATGTCTCACTCAGAGTCATATCTAGAGTCCTGCACAATTTCCAACAGAGGGGAAATGACGCTTCAGCAGTGCAAATGATAAAACATTGAATACGAAGTCATAGGCAGAGTACAGCAGGGGACGTTAATAGGGACCTTATAGAAGCCACATGGGAGAACTATTTCAAGCCATACCATCTGTAGAAGATTCCATGAGAAGGCATTGTATACCCAGAGGCCTACAATCAGCATTCCGTTGACCGCTTACCAGCAAAGACCCATGTAGCCTGGTGCAAAGAAAATTGTGTTTGGACACAAAAATAGTGTGCACAGTTTACAGACGAGTCAAGGTTTAGTCTTCAGAGTGGTTCACTCCGTGTCTTCATGTAGAGTTAACCTGAGAGTAGGTACAGCCCCTCTATATCCTTGAACGGTACCATAATGTAGGTGGTTGTGTAATGGGGGGCATCATGTTGAGTTAATGTACACAGCTCCATGTGTTCAAACATGCTCATGAATATGAAAAAAATCATCTTCCAACATTATGTCCTGCTGTTCAGGGGTGTAGCAAACTTCCTGTAGAAGGATGACAAAACAAGTCCATATAGAGCTGCCATAGTAAATTAATACCTGGAAACAAAGGCCTTCGAAACAGGTGCTTGGAAGGACTAGTTCATTCCTGGCTTTAAACCCTATTGAACATACATGATACACATTTGGGAGACAGCCTTACATACTCCTCCGTTAGTGTGAATGGGACTACATACTACAAGCATGCTGTAATGCTGTGTAGGATGCTCACACAGTGTATTACACCTCTTCTGCATCACCAGAAATCAATCGTGTAGCATTTAGTATGCCTTACTGATTCCGTTATTCCGACTACAGTGGCAAAGCTACTTCTGTTTTTTAACCTCTTCGCCCCGACACTGATAGGATATGCTGCGGAAAGGTCCACAGCCTAACCGACCCAGCAGCCGCAGGGAAATCCATTGGAATATTCACACCGAATGGTGTGTAGATATTCGGCTGGATTGACCGCTGCGGACTATACTTCCCTCTCCTGATGCTTACATAGCAACGCGCCGGCCAGTCTATATAAAGCCTGCATCCTGTGATGATGTTTGAGTAGTCACATGTGATGAAACGTTCAGGCTAGCCAGAAGAGCAGAGACATTTTGCCATTAGAGGTGAGTATAGTCGTTTTTTTTGTTACAAACTTTGACAATATAAAATATGTTTTCAGAACTTGCAGAATTTGTTGTGAAAACGCAGTGCAATCCCAGCAAATTCCACAACACTCAGCATTTGTTGTGGAATTTTACTTCCCCATTCATCCGCGACAAAGGTCAATTTATGAATGTTTTCTCTGCGTTATTTTTCCGCAGCATGCCGTTAAGATTTCTAATCATCTTATCCACTTTGTTGCTACTGTAATACGCTGCAGATTTTCTGCCCGCAAATCCGGAATGAAAAATCTGCAGTGTGTTCGCTACGTGGGAATAACCCCTAAGGCCTTATTCACATGAACAATGGCCGTCACACGGACCTATATAATTCAATGCGGCCGTTGTTTCAACGGGCCGTGTGAAGGGTTTGTGAGAAAATAATACACGTCCTATTTTTTCACGCATCCCTCCATAGACTCTAGTCTATGGGGGATGCATGATATCGCACCCCGCAGCGCAGAGCACGGATGCACTTCGGACGTGAAAAGCCATCTTTCACGTCTGGGATGCGCAATGCCCGTGTGAATCTAGCCTTAGAGTGTAATGTTCTATGTAGCTGTAGCTATTTGGTTGCAGTCAGATAGGTAAGAAAAGTTTAAAAACGATACTATCCTTTCTTTTTCTGCACAATTAAATTAAAAGTAATTCCGCTGCGTAAACACTGTAAAAACCGTAACAACATAAATCTGTTGCAGAATTTCTGCTCCCCATTGAAGTCTATAGGTCAAATACGCATCATCTCCCCACATAACACGCAGCATAAGTTGACATGCTGCGGAATTGAAAAACTTTCCGCAGAAAACTTTCCTCACGACTTTTGTGCATTTGTTTTCCGCAGCGTGGACATGAGATTTTCTAAATCTCATTCACTTTGCTGCTACTGAAAATTTTGGGGAATTTCCGCACAAAATTCCGTTGCGAAAATTCCGCAGCGTTTATGCTACGTGGGAACCCAGCCTTAGTTCCAGCGCAGGGAAATCTTAATGCTTCCGCATACCAAGACATTTTGAACAATTGCATGCTTCCAGCTTTGTGGGAACAGTTTGGGGAAAGCTCTTTTCTGTTTCAGCATGACTGTACCCTAGTGCACAAAGCAAGGTCCATAAAGGCATGGTTGGGTGAGTTTGGTGTGGAAGAACTTGACAGATCCGGACAGAGCCCTGACCTCAACCCCATTAAACACGTTTGGGATGAACTAGAATGGAGATTACGAGCCTGGCCCTCCCTTGCAACATCCTTGTCTGACCTCGCAAATGCTCTTCTGGATGGATGGGCAAAAATTCCCACAGACACACTCCAAAATCTTGTAGAAAGTCTTCCCAGAAGAGTGGAAGGTGTTTTAGCTGCAAAGGGGGGAACCAACTCTGTATTAATGCCTATGGATTTAGAATGAGATGTCATAAAAGCTCCTGTAGGTGTAATGTGTAGGTGTCCCAATACTTTTGTCCATATAGTGTATGTGCATATGCGAGCAAGTTTATTTTAAAAGCACAAACTTTTTTGTAGTCCAAAAATAAACACGTATAAAAGACAAGTGTCATAATTGTTTTCTCCTGTTTATTGCAGTGAGAGCAGACACTAAACATGAATATGTCTTTTTTGCATAGTACAGATCCTCCCTGTGGATAACTAAAGGGCAATTTTCATAACTTCAGAGGTCAGAGGACTTTTGTAAGCTTTTAATGCCTTTAAACTTTGGGAGGTGGAAAGAATTTCCCCGGATTAGCCTACAGCTAATTGTAACTTCTCAATAATTTCTCTTCTTGAAGTCTGCGTCAGCTAAGTGCGTAATTACTAGAGCATTTCCAAAGGCAGTCGCTAAAGAAAAAGCAAGGAAATTCAACTTCTTCTAAGGGTATGTTCACACGGCTTAGCAAAATATGTCTGAAAATACTAAGCTGTTTTCAGGCGAAAACAGCTCCTGATTTTCAGACGTTTTTGTAGCAGCTTGCGTTTTTCGCGGCATATTTTACTGCTGTTTTTCAATGGAGTCAATGAAAAACGCCTCCAAAAACGTCCTTAGAAGTGACATGCACTTCTTTTTCGGGGGCGTCTTTTTACGCGCCATATTTTGACAGCGACGCGTAAAATTACACCTCGTGGGAACAGAACACCGTAAGACCGATTGCAAGTAATGGGCAGATGTTTTATAGGCGTATTAGGGGCATTTTTTCAGGCGTAATTCGAGGCGTCAAACGCCCGAATTCCGTCTGATAACACTGCGTGTTAACATACCCGAACAGATTTGATGGACATATGTCTTTTTTCAACCGTACTAACTATGTAACTACCTCAGGTCCTTCTCAATGAATTAGAATATGTGCTGGTCTACAACATTCTGTGCTCATTAGTTATACATACACTAGTCCTTCTCAATAAATTTGAATATCATCAAAAAGTTAATTTATTTCAGTAATTCAATTCAAAAAGTGAAACTCATATATTATATAGATTCATTACACACAGAGTGATCTATTTCCTGCATTTATTTTCTTTTGGTGTTGATGATTATGGATAAAAGTTAATTAAAACCCCAAAATTTAGTGTCTCAGAAAATGTGAATATTATATAAGCCCGATTTCAAAAATTATTTTTAAGACTGGAATGTTGGCCTACTGAAAAGTATGTACAGTATATGCACTCAATACTTGGTCGGGGCTCCTTTTACATGAATTACTGCATCAATGCGGCGTGGCATGGAGGCGATCAGCCTGTGGCACTGCTGAGGTGTTATGGAAGCCCAGGTTGCTTATGATATCAGCCTTCAGCTCGTCTGCATTGTTGGGTCTGGTGTCTCATCTTCCTCTTGACAATACCCCATAGATTCTCTACGGAGTTTAGGTCAGGCGGGTTTGCTGGCCAATCAAGCACATCGATACTGTGGTTATTAAACCAGGTATTGGTACTTTTGGCAGTGTGGGCAGGTGCCAAGTCTTGCTGAAAAATGAAATCCGCATCTCCATAAAGCTGGTCAGCAGAAGGAAGCATGAAGTGCTCGAAAATTTCCTGGTAGACGGCTGCGCGGACTCTGGACTTGATATAACACAGTGGACCAACACCAGCAGATGACATGGCTCCCCAAACCATCACTGGCTGTGTAGACTTCACACTGGACCGCAAGCAACTTGGATTGTTGTCTCTCCACTTTACCTCCAGACTCTGGGACCTTGATTTCCAATTTAAAGAGGCTCTGTCACCAGATTCTCTAACCCTATCTCCTATTGCATGTGATCGGCGCTGCAATGTAGATAACAGTAACGTTTTGTTTTTTTTAAACTTTCATTTTTGGCCAAGTTATGAGCTATTTTATATATATGCAAATGAGCTTTGTAATGGACAACTGGGCGTTTTTATTTCGTTATGTCCAACTGGGCGTGTATTGTGTTTTTAACTGGGCGTGTTTATGTGTATGACGCTGACCAATCCGTGACCAGTCAGCATCATACACTCCTCTCCATTCATTTACAAGCAGCACAGCGTTCTTACTAGAACAAGTGTCCTGATAATAAATACACATGACCTCCAGCCTGGACGTCATGTGTATTGAGAATCCTGACACTTCTGACTCGCAAGAGAAACGAAATCTCGTTTATCTCCGTAATCTTGCGAGATTTCGTTTCTCTTGCTGGAAATCTCACAGAAAAGATTTAGAAGTGTCAGGATTCTGAGTACACATGACGTCCAGGCTGGATGTCATGTGTATTTATTATCAGGACACTTGTGTATCTGGCTGCACATCGTTCTAGTAAGAACGCTGTGCTGCTTGTAAATGAATGGAGATGAGTGTATCATGCTGACTGGTCACGGATTGGTCAGCGTCATACACATAAACATGCCCAGTTAAAAATACAATACACGCCCAGTTGGACATAACGAAATAAAAACGCCCAGTTGTCCATTTCAAACCTCATTTGCATATATATAAAATAGCTCATAACTTGGCCAAAAATGAAAGTTAAAAAAAAAACAAAAACAAACATTACTGTTATCTACATTGCAGCGCCGATCACATGCAATAGGAGATAGGGGTTAGAGAATCTGGTGACAGAGCCTTTTTAAATGCAATGTTTACTTTCATCTGAAAACAGGACTTTGGACCACTAAGCAACAGACCAGTTTCTCCTTAAAGGGAATGTGTTGCCAGAAAAACATTTTTTTTTTTTTTAAATTAAACATTTAGTGTGTGGGTGATTAAACATTGTTCAAATTTTTTTATTTTTTTTCACGAGTCAGGAAATATTATAAATTAATTCTAATTTATAATACTACCCATTTTTGGTCACTAGATGGAGCTATCCCCAAAATTGCAGCTTTGCAAAATTGGGTAAAAAGCCCTCGCTCTAGTGAGCTCTCAGCATCCCCCCCCTCCTTTATCCTGGCTAGTGCCGGGATAAACGAGGGGTTTGAACGGTGTAACCTCCTACACTGTGTGTCGCCATTTTTTGAGCTAACACACAGTGTAGTAGGTTTACATACAGTAGTAAACACACACAAACACGAACATACATTGAAATCTCTTACCTGCTCCTGCCGCCGCGGCTCCCTCCGGCCCGTCCGCTCCGTTTGCTGCCGCTGGTCCAAGTGCACAAATCCGGAAGCCGCGACCGGAAGTAGTAATATTACTGTCCGGCCGCGACTTCCGGTCCACAGGAAAATGGCGCCGGACGGCGCCAATTTCGAATTGGACTGTGTGGGAGCGGCGAATGCGCAGTTCCCACACAGACGCCGTACACTGAAGTCAATGGGACGGGAGCCGTTCGCAGTCCCTATGGGACTGTGGCTGCCGTATTCCATGTCTGTATGTGTCGTTAATCGACACACACAGAAATGGAACAAAAAATGGCAGCCCCCATAGGGAAGAAAAAGTCTAAAAATAAGAAAAAGTAAAACACAAACACACAAATGAATATAAACGTTTTTAATAAAGCACTAACATCTTTAACATATAAAAAAATAATTTGTGATGACACTGTTCCTTTAAGCCCAGGTAAGACACGTCTGACATTATCTCTGAGTCATGAGTGGCTTGACACAAGGAATACGACAGTTGTAACCCATGTCCTGGATACGTCTGTGTGTGGTGGCTCTTGAAACGCTGACTCCAGCCACAGTCCACTCCTTGTGAATCTCCCCCAGATTCTTGAATGGCCTTTTCTTGACAATCCTTTCAAGGCTGCGGTTATCCCTGTTGCTTGTGCACCTTTTTCTACCACGCTATTTCCTTCCTCTCAACTTTCCATTAATATGCTTGGATACAGTACTCTGAAAAGCCAGCTTCTTTAGCAATGTCTTTTTGTGATTTACCCTGCTTGTGGAGGGTGTCAATGAATGTCTTCTGGATAACTGTCAAGTCAGCAGACTTCCCCATGATTTTGTAGCCTACTGAACCAGACTGTTGGACCATTTAACCCCTTAACGACCAAGGACGAAAATGAACGTCATGGTCGGCTGCTAGTTCCCGCACCATGACGTTCATTTTCGTCCGCATTTCAAACTGTCACTCTGTGTAAACACAGAGTGACAGACCCGCGCTGACAGTTGTCCCCGACAGCTGAGACATCAGTCTTGCCGGACAGCGGACCATCGCCGCTGATTTCGGCAGTTAACCCCTTAAGTGCGGCGACGGATTGCCGTCGCCGCATTTAAGTGGTTTGAAGCACATCAGCAGCCCCCACGAAGTGATCGTGGGGGCTACCGATGCTTGTCACGGCAATCGGAGGTCAGATAATGACCTCCGGGTTGCCATGCACGGAAGCCTCGGAGGAACAGCGTCCGGCCGTTCCTCCTCTGCTTCCTGTCAGTGTGACAGTCACGTCACAATGACAGTTAGAGTACATTACACTACGTGTGTAGTGTAATGTACTCTAGCAGCGATCAAAGCTGCAAGACTAAGGTGTCCCCTAGTGGGACAAGTTAAAAAAGTAAAAAAAAGTAATAAAAATGTTTTAAAAAAAGTGTAAAAATAAAAGTTATAAGTTCTATAAACACTAAATGCTTTTTTTCCTATAATAAGACTTTTATTATAGAAAAAAAATGAACACGTTAAAAAAGTACACATATCTGGTATCACCGCATTCGTAACGAACCCAACTATAAAACTATAATGATGTTTTTCCCGCACGATGAACACCCCAAAAAAAATCAATAAAAAACTACGACAGAATCGCAATTTTTTGGGTCACCACCGCTCCCTAAATAAAGAATAAAAAGTGATCAAAAAGTCGCATGTACCCGAAAATAGTACCAATAAAAACTTCTATCCGTCCCGCAAAAAACAAGCCCTTACACAGCTTTTTTGAATAAAAAATTAAAAAATTATGGCTCTCTGAATATGGTGACACAGAAATATTTTTTTTTATAAATAAGTCATTTTATTGCGCAAACGCTAAAAAAAAGGACCAAACCTATATACATATGGTATCGCCGTAATCGTACCAACCTGCAGAATAAAGTAAAAATGTCACCTATAGCGTACGGTGAGCGCCGCAAAAAGAAAACCTAAAAATCTGTGTCAGAATTCCTGTTTTTTGCTCAGGATTGCAAAAAAATTGAATAAAAAGTGATCAAAAAAAATCGCATGTACCCCAAAATGGTACCAATGAAAACTACAGATTGTCCCGCAACAAATAAGCCTTCACACCACTCTATTGATGGAAAAATAAAAAAGTTATGGCTCTTGGAAAGCGGGGAGTGAAAATCTAAAATATGAAAGCAAAAAATGGATCAGTCCTGAAAGGGTTAATTCATTTCTAATGAAAAAACGTATGACAACATGTTGGGTATTTCCGTACTCGGGAGAAATTGCTTTATAAAAAAATTGTTGTTTTTTTCCTCCTTTATCCCTTGTGAAAATGAGAAAATGCAACATTTTAGTGGAAAAAATGTTGATATTAATTTTCGCGCCCTAATTCTAATAAACTCTGCAAAAGACCCGTGGGGTCTAAATGCTCACTATACCCCTAGAAAAATTCCTTGAAGGTTTTTCCAAAATGGGGTCACTTTTGGTGGGTTTCCACTGTTTTGGTCCCTCCAGTGCATTGCAAATGCGACATGGCACCGAAAACCATTCCAGCAAAATCATAAATCCAAATGGCGCTCCTTCCCTTCTGAGCCCTGCTGTGGGTCCAAACAGCAGTTTATTACCACATATGGGGTATTGTAGTAATCGGGAGACATTGCTTTACAAATGTTGGGGTGCATTTTCTTCGTTATTCCTTGTAAATAATAAAAATTTCTATGTTGTTTCAGAAAAAATGTACATTTTAATTCTTACAGACTAATTTCAATATATTTAGCGAAAAACCTGTGTGGTCAAAAAGCTAACTATACCCCATAAGGGGCCTAGTTTTCGAAATGGGGTCGTTTATGGGGAGTTTCTATCATTCTGGCAGCTCAAAGCTTCTCCAAATGTACATTGGGGCCTAAAACATTTTCAAGCAAAATATGAAAGCCTCCGGGTGTTCCCTTCCTTTGGGGCCCTGCCGTGTGTCCAAACAACGCATTAGGGCCACAATGTGGGTATTTTTGAAAACAGGAGAAAGAGGATGATAGATTTTGGGGTGTGTTTCTTCATTTTCATGGTCGCTTTACAAAGAAATCGGTCTTCAAACAAAAACTTTTATGAAAAAAGTGAAATTAATATTTTTTTCACCTGATATGCATTAAATTTAGCAAAGAACTGTGGGGTCAAAATAATTACTATACCCCTAAATAAATACCTTATGGGGTCTAGTTTTCTAAATGGGGTCGTTTATGGGGAGTTTCTATCGTTCTGGCAGCTCAAAGCCTCTCCAAATGTACAGTGGGGTCTAAAACATTTTCAAGCAAAATATGAGTCCTGAAAGCCTCCGGGTGTTCCCTTCCTTTTGGGTCCTGCCGTGTGTCCAGGCAGCGCATTAGGGCCACAATGTGGGTATTTTTGAAAACAGGAGAAAGAGGGTGATAGATTTTGGGGTGTGTTTCTTCATTTTCATGTTCGCTTTACAAAGAAATTGGTCTTCAAACTGATACTTTTATGAAAAAAAGTGAATTATTTTTTTTTTCACCTGCTATGTATTAAATTTAGCAAAAAACTGTGGGGTCAAAATACTTACTATACCCTTAGGTAAATACCTTAAGGGGTCTAGTTTTCTAAATGGGGTCATTTGTGGGGGTTTCCACCATTCTGACACCTATGAGCCTCTGAAAACCTGGCTTGGTGCAGGAAAACAAAATGTACTTCAAAATTTATAAAATTATTATTCAATTTGTAAGTCCTCTAAATTGCTGAAAATTTATTTTATTTTTTCAAAAGTGCTGCCAAAATGGAGTAAAGAGATAGAAATATATATTTAATTAAAAAAATTGTACAGTATGTGTGTACATATGTGACATATTTCAGTTAAAAATAGGGGAAAATGTTAATTTTTACAAAATTTCTTCCATTTTTCTATTTTTTAATTAATTTCCGCAAATCGTATCAGTCTACTTTTACCACTAAAATAAAGTACAACATGTGACGAAAAAACAATGTCAGAATTACTTGGATATTCAAAACTTTCACAGAGTTATTCTCTGATAAAGTCAGACATACCAGATTTGACAAATCTGGCTTGGTCATTAAGGTACAAACATGCCCGGTCATTAAGGGGTTAAAGGCTTAGGAAACCTTTTGTAGGTGTTTTGTGTTGATTAGCTGATTAGAGTGTGACACCATGAGACGACAATCTTGAACTTTTACCCAATATTCTAATTTTCTGAGATAAACATTAGTCATAATCTTCAACATTAAAAGAAAAAAATGCTGGAAATAGATCACTCTGTGTGTAATGAATCTATATAATATGAGTTTCACTTTTTGAATTGAATTACTGAAATAAATTAACTTTTTGATGATATTCTAATTCATTGAGAACGAATAGTGTATATATATATATATATATATATATATATATATATATTTATCGTTTTGTTTAACTGAGCAGATTAACCCCTTAATGACCAAGGTATTTTTTAAGTTTTTCCGTCGTCTCATTCCAAGAGCTATAACTTTTTTATTTTTGCGTCGACATAGCTGTATAAGGTCTTGTTTTTTGCGGGACAAGTTGTATTTTTTAATAGCACCATTTTGGAGAACATATTTTTTATTGATTAACTTTTATTAACTCTTTTTGGGGGGGAATAGAAAAAAAACAGACATTTCACCACTCTTTTTTGCGTCCTAAATCTACGCCGTTTACCGTGTTGTATAAATAACACAATAACTTTATTCAGCGGGTTGTTACGATTGCAACGATACCAAATTTGTGTAAATTTTGTATGTTTTACTACTTATACAGTAAAAACTATTTTTTTTCAAAATTATTTGTTTTTGTGTCTCCATATTTGAAGAGTCATAACTTTTTTATTGCTCTGCCGATGAAGTTGTGCCGATGAGCTTTTTTTTTTTGCGGGACAACTTGTAGTTTTTATTCGTACCATTTTGGAGTAGATGCAACTTTTTGATCACTTTCTATTACATTATTTTTAAGGCAGGATTCACAGAAAACAGCATTTTTTCCATTGTTTTTTATTTTATTTTTTACGGCGTTCAAAGTGCGGGTTAAATAATGTAATAGATTTATAGTCGGGGTCGTTACGGACGCGGCGATACCAAATATGTGTAACTTTTTTGCTTTATTTTGTTTTTTCAATAGTAAATCATTTTGTAAGGGGAAAAAGTGGGTTTTTCATTTTTTTTCACAGTTTTTTTTATTAACTTTATTAAACTTTTTTTTACTTTTTTACTAGTCCCACAAGGGGACTTTAATATGTGATCATCCGATCGCTTTTATAAAACACTGCAATACTTTTGTATTGCAGTGTATTACTGCCTGTCCGTTTAAAACGGACAGGCATCTGCTAGGCCATGCCTCTGGCATGACCTTACAGGCATTCACTACAGGCAGACCTGGGGGCCTTTATTAGGCCCACGGCTGCCATAGAAGACAAAGACACTCGGCGATCTTATCGCCGTTTGCCAGTGGGATGAGAGGGAGCTCCCTCCCTCTCTCCAAAACCACTCAGATGAGGCGCTCTCTATTGAGCGCCGCATCTGAGGGGTTAAACAGGTGAGATCGATACATATATCGATCTCACCCGTTCGAGCAGGGATTCCCCCAGCCCTCAGCTACCTCTGGTAGGTGAGAGCAGGGAGATTTAACGGCTCCCTGCTCTGTTTATTTATTCTGATGCAGCGCCGTGAAAAGGCATATGCATCAGAATAAAGCCAATTAGTGGCCGCCGTGAAAAGGCATATTGGTGGTCACTAACGGGTTAAACAATGATATATTGTGATGGTTTAGACTTTTACGGACCCGGCAATACCAGTTATATTAACTTTTATAATTTTTTTACATTGCTTTAGGAAAAAATAGGAAAAGGGTATTTTTTTTTAACTTTTAATATTATTTTTAGTTTTTTTTAAAAACAGTTTTTTACTTTTTGTTATTAGTCCGCCTAGGGGACTTGATTCGCTTGCATGATATACGGCAATACTAATGTATTGCAGTATGTCACTATACTGACAGTCTCCTTTGAGGCAGGTCTTCAAAGAAGTACAAAGATGACAGACCTGGGGGCCTTCATTAGGCCCCTAGGCTGCCATGATGACCATTGGCACCCCACGATCACGTTCTAACTATTGATTCTAACTATTTAAACGCCGCGGTTCTGATTGACCGCGGCATTTAAGGGGTTGAACGGGCGGAATCAAAGTGATCTATGATTGCGCCCGTTGCAGTGAGGTGTTGGCTGTATTACAGAGCTGTCACCCGCTAAGTATGGAACGTGCTCAGCCCGTGAGTCCGCTCCATAATTCCCCTTAACGGCTGCCACTTACATGTACGTGGCAGGTCGTTAAGGGCTCAGAGTTTCAAGAAAGACAACAACAATGACATTGAAGGAGCTTCAAAGATCCACAGCGATCTGTCCATAGGACCACTATAAGCCATACACTCCAGAGTGGGGCTTTATGAAAGAGAAGCCCAAAAAAAAATTTGTTTAAAGAACAACATTAGAAAACATTTTAAGTTCACCAAATAGCTTGTGGCAAATGACCCAAACATATGGAAGATGATTCTCTGGTCAGATGAGACTGAAATTGAATTTTTTTGCCATCATGAGAAACGCTATGTGTGACGCAAATCCAACACTTCCCATCACCCCAAGGACACCATTCCGACAGTGAAGCATAAAAACAGGGCAATTCTTGGGAAAAACCTGTTTCAGTCTGGCAGAGATTTGAGACTGGGACGGAGGTTCACCTTCCAGCAGGACAATGACACTAAACAAAGCTAAAGCTACAATGAAGTGGTTTAAGGGAAACATTTAAATGTTTTTGAATGGCCTAGTCAAAGCCTAGACCTCAATCCAACGGAGAATCTGTGTCATGACTTGGACAGCTGTACACCAATGCATCTAACTTGAAGAAGTTGGAGCAGTTTTGCCTGAAAGAATAGGCACTAATCTGCGTCTAGATGTGGTAAACTAATAGAGGCATAACCCAAGAGACTTACATTTGTAATTGCATCAAAAGGTGGCTCCACAAAGTATTCACTTATAAGGGCTAAGTATTTCTGCACATTAAAGCTCTCTGGTTTTGTGTAATTATGGCCCGTCACATTAAAAAATATTTTGCACCTTCAAAGTAGTAGACATGTTGTGTAAATGGTACAAATCCACCAAAAAAGAATTTTAATTCAAGGTTGTAGAGCAACAAAACAGGAGAAACACCAAGGGCGTTGAATAATTTTGCAAGGTACTGTTCATAGATCCCTAGGTACACGGTTAATCCATAGATTCAGCTAAGTTTGTTGTAAGTGTCTGCGGGCACACCTGAGTGATTTTGTTTATTTATTTTTTTATGGGTCTTGCCTTAGCCCAACCCCCCCCCCCCCCCCCCCAAAAAAAAAAAAAGATAATATACCAAGTATCAAAGACACTTGAATCAGTAAATAATAGTAGAATATGTTTATCACACCTCAAAATAATACTGCCATACAGTGATCAAATAATATCACCAAATCACAACAGACTTTGCAAAGTTTGCCAAATGATGTCTTTGGCACCTGTCATGCAGTAAATCGACAGCCTTTCGGGACAACACAAACCCTCTGACATTAAACCCATGGGTGCAGAAATGTTATTCCGTTTGGGGACTGCTAACTGTGAGCCAGGCACTATCACCTACCATTAAGGCCAGACCTCACTACTGTTCTTGCTTCTAATAGGATGTAATTCTCCATAGCCATGGTTTTAAAAAGACAAATGGGTATGTTATGTGGGTGGGCACATTTATTTTGACCTTCTAGTTTATGTATGAGGAGATAGTAAAATAACTTGCAATGTGTTGTGCAATTTCCACATAAATTATCACTTCTACATATTTAGGAGGCCTCTCACTCCCCAGTTGTCAATAACTTCCTGTGTTGGTGATCACGCTCTATACATATTATAAACTGGTATTTTTTATTTTTTTTGCATAAAAACCGTCTGCTTTCATTTTTCTTGAGCATGTTCGAAATCTAAATTTGTGATCTGATCTGTTGCTATAGGGGACACTTTTTTAGAGCAGTTCTTTATGACTCAGGCCTAGGTGCCGAGAATAGCGCAGTCTGCAGCACTATTCTTGCTGTCAAAAATACTAGAACCCCCCTCGTACTCCATAAAATTCACTGGGCTCCATCAATGTAAATTTAGATCCATTTTAAAACGGATCTATCACAGCGTCATGACTGCCATTATAAATGGAAGACATGACGCTATTGTGAATAAAGCCTAAATCTGCTAGAGGTCACTGGAGGAACCTTTACAAGATTATCACTATTTGCACGTAGCCTCTAAAAAATGTCCAGTCCCTGGCTGGTGTTATCTACTCGTGGGATAGCCCTGAGGAAACCGCCATTCTCTAGAATATGTAAACAAGGGTTGTCTTTCTACAGCTAGTGAGAACTTTACATGCTGGCCCTTCTTTTTTGCTGTTGATCTTACTCGCTTTCTGATAAAGGGGTTGTCTTACTACAGACCCACCTTTATGCTCCATATCTGAAAATATTCTTCTTCTTAAGTATATGTATTTCAGAAAATGACACCCCCCCCCCCCTTATCACCCGGGGCACTCAATAATTTTAATATATATATATCATTTGTATGAAGTTTTCTTTCTTTCCTGGACCATAGCCTGTAGTTTAGTATAGTATGCACTCCTTTCTATCATAGGGTGGCATATTATAGGATAGAAATTAGTGCATGTTATAATAAAGTATGGGCTGTTCTCCAGGAAAGAGAGAAATGTTCAAACAGCTGATATATTGGTAAGATGAAGTGCAGGGCAGCAGTCTGGCTATGCTCTGTAGGGAGGTTTTGGAGACAGCTCTGTGTTTACCCGTATGGTCCCAATGCTTTCCTCTGATTAATAGCCATATGGGGGCAGGTTGAAAGACCACCAATAAAGGAGTACAAAGGTGCCACATCAGAGAGGGATCGAGGAGCAAATGGGTCAAGTGCTTAATTTTTCAATGAATACACATGCAAGTGCTATAAATTATATAATGTGTTGATTTGGCCACTTTCAAATATAGAGCTATTGTGAGACAACCCCTTTAATAATCAATGATATTTATAGTTGGGGACCTCTGTAATATGTAGATACAGTATGGCCATGTATTATAATGTGTAATTCAAACAATGGGCAGCCCTAGACATTTTCTCCCATACACCGGTTGGAACCTTTCCCCCACCCCCGCACACTGAGGGTCCCTATCTCTCTAGGGTACTAGCATTATCATGAGACAGGATGCTCTATAGATGGCATCTACATTCAAGGTCAATAGCCCTTGTTCCTTTAGTTGATGCAGTAGCAGTAACCCACAGTTTTACTTTTTCACACTTCTTTTTTTATATACACTTGCTGAATAACATGTGAGAAATGGTAAGCTCTTTAGGAGTGAAAATCCATTCGGAGCTCTCTTCTTCTCCTTCTAGAGATTGGCCCCTATATAATAACTCATGGAATTTTAGGTCTGCTTGGTCTCCATGGGATTTCCTGGGTTTATAAGTTGCTAGCAGAGTTACCCGGCTTTGCACGGTCTATGTGTTTGTTTGTTGTTTGTGTGTGTGGTTAAAAACTTTGTTTCCTACTGATATGAAACCAACATATACAATAAAGTAAACCTTTTACTACAAAATACATAAATTCGAGCTCGGGCAACAGCCATGCGCTTTGCTGCAGGAGCAGTGGCGTAACTACCGCAGTAGCAGCCGTAGCGGCTGCTACGGGGCCCGCAGCATGAGGGGGCCCGCTTCGCCCGCCGGCACGGGCGGGTTGTTCCTACAAAATACATGCATCCCCTATCCACAGGATAGGGGATACATGTGTGATCGCTGGCAGCGATAAGGAGAACGGGGGACCAAAAGTCCCCCGAAGTTCTCCATGACAAACCTCGGACTTCCGGGGTCTGTCTGCAGCTCCATAGAAATGACTTGCGCACCGGTCGCGCTTGTGCGCATGCGTGACCAGCGCGCCTTTAATTTTTATTGAACTGCGCAGACGCCGGAAGTCCAAGGTTAGTCATGGAGAACTTCGGGGGACTTTCGGTCCCCCGTTCTCCTTATCGCTACCAGCGATCACACATGTATCCCCTATCCTGTGGATAGGGGATGCATGTCTTTTGTAGGACAAACTATAGGCCGTTTTTTGTTGGGGGCTGCATCGCGTTACCTACAGGGGGGTTTAGGGCTGTTATCTACAGGGGGGCTGTCTGGCGTTATCTACAGGGGGCTGTCTGGCGTTAGCTACAGGGGGCTGTCTGGCGTTATCTACAGGGGGGGCTGTCAGGCGTTATCTACAGGGGGGGCTGTCTGGCGTTATCTACAGGGGGGGCTGTCTGTCGTTATCTACAGGGGGGGCTGTCTGTCGTTATCTACAGGGGGGGCTGTCTGGCGTTATCTACAGGGGGGGCTGTCTGGCGTTATCTACAGGGGGGGCTGTCTGGCGTTATCTACAGGGGGGGCTGTCTGGCGTTATCTACAGGGGGGGCTGTCTGGCGTTATCTACAGGGGGGGCTGTCTGGCGTTATCTACAGGGGGGGGCTGTCTGGCGTTATCTACAGGGGGGGCTGTCTGGCGTTATCTACAGGGGGGCTGTCTGGCGTTATCTACAGGGGGGGCTGTCTGGCGTTATCTAAAGGGGGGGCTGTCTGGCGTTATCTACAGGGGGGGCTGTCTGGCGTTATCTACAGGGGGGGCTGTCTGGCGTTATCTACAGGGGGGGCTGTCTGGCGTTATCTCCAGGGGGGCTGTCTTGCGTTCTCTACAGGGGGAGGGCTGTATGGCGTTATCTACAGGGGGCTGTCTGGCGTTATCTACAGGGGGTTGTATGGCATTATCTACAGGGGGGCTGTATGGCGTTATCTACAGGGGGGGCTGTATGGCGTTATCTACAGGGGGAGGGCTGTATGGCGTTATCTACAGAGGGAGGGCTGTATGACGTTATCTACAGAGGGAGGGCTGTATAGTGTTATCTACAGGGGAGGGCTGTATAACGTTATCTACATGGGGAGGGCTGTTTGATGTTATCTACAGGGGGGCTGTATGATATCTACAGGGGGCTGTATGGTGCTATCTATAGGGGGCGCTGTGTGGCGGAATCTATAGGGAGGCACTATCTACAAGGCAGGGGGGTTGAGTGATACCCAGGGGAGGGGGAGCCCCAGTCAAAAGTTTTCTATGGGGCCCAGTCTTTCCTAGTTACGCCCCTGTGCAGGAGTCTTTCGTCCAAGTGCCGGGTTCCTTTTTGGAGGCATGACTGGTCTGAAAGGGTTTCAATTCTTGAGAATTCTGAAAACCAGTATAGGTACAGTGTAGTATAGGTTCACGGTGAGTAATGAAAGATGGCTGGATTGTTATGGAAACCCGGTGTAAAACAAAAAAGACAGGGTTGTTATGGGAAACTGGTATAAAACGGTGTGTATGTCAGTGAGGCTAAGAATGAAGAACCTGTGAGCTTCTATTGGCTTTATACGGGTCATCTGATGTTATATTCAGGAGGACCTTTCATGTGGAAGCCAGTGGTGCCATATTTGCTTTTGTATTGCAATTTTTTTGTGAATATGTCAAGAACGGTAGGCCCTAAATTGCTGAAACCCAGTGAAAAACCTTCGAAAGCGCCCGATTTACTCATGTGCCAAATTTTGCGCAGATTTGTCCAGTCATTTGGCCGTGCATAAAGAACAGACAACAGAAATAGATATAGATATAGATAGAGAGAGAGAGAGAGAGAGAGAGAGAGAGAGAGATTGTTATTCCTCCAGGGAGACTGCTATGATCGAAGCACCTAACAAAAGGGATTTGCACACTCAGGTGGTGGCTGCTACAGGGTGAGAACTTTAAAGATTGTTTTTCAACAAAGTTATATTGTTAGAAAACAGCACTAAAAAGACTGTTGCACGGGTGCCCAGCAAAGATCAGGGACGAAATATCATGTATAGGAAGAGAAAATTTGCAGCACTCCAGTGTGAAGAAAATGGTGGTTTATTCAGTCAAACAAAAAGCGACATTTCAATCCAACAATAGGATCTTTATCAAGCATAGTGACACATCAAATACTGCAGACATATATAGGGTTGAGATCAATTTGCATAACTAATCTCATTAGAATACAAATAAAGTGCATAGTGCAAAAAATCATGGTCAACAAATAGTATAAGGTATCAATAAAAACGTCAGTTTGATACATAAAGTGCAATTGTGCATATTAGATATCGTGAACAACAATATACAATACAAAATTTATTCAAATCAAGTGATTAGGACATAATCACATATGCCTCAATTGTGTTGGAGTAACATCTCATAGATCCGCTCACCAATCAGAACTTCGAGTCTTCATTAGTGTGTATAGCCATCAGGCTTCTTGACGATGCTCAGCTGTACACCGCATTGTGATCAGAATATCCTGGTGTGGAGAGCGTCTGCGTGAAGGACAGAAGCGGAAGCGTACCGTTGCCAGGCAACAGGACGCTCAAAGGACGTGGTGACGACATAATGCGTTCTGCTGTGTAAACATTGTAAGTGACGGCGTCCTCGGCTGTCAAGCAACCGATCCGAATCCACCACTCACATTTGACTACAATATCAATATCATTCTCATGCAGTCTATAACATTATATATATATATATATATATATATATATATATATATATATATATATATATATATATATATATATATATATATAAAACAAAAAGACAAGAGCATGGAAGCAGCACTCACGAAAAAAAGTGACATTTATTCCCCCAACAAATGCAACGTTTCACTTCCTCAATGGAAGCATTTTCAAGCCATTTTCCTTCCATTGAGGAAGTGAAACGTTGCATTTGTTGGGTGAATAAACTTCACTTTTTTTCGTGAGTGCTGCTTCCATGCTCTTGTCTTTTTGTTATACATCATATGGGGAGAAGTCACTCCTATCATTTGAAGCTTAGCACCGACCATTTATTTGGTAATTTTTTTTGCTCCTACCTGCCTTACTATTTTGTATATATATATATATATATATATATATATATATATATATATATATATATATATATATATATATATTGTAAACAGTCAGTAGGAAGACTGGTAGAGAGTAGGTATGTGCCACTGAGATTTCTTATCTCAGTGGTGTAAATCTCTGGGAAGTTTGTTGCTTAGCAAGGTTAGTTGGTGAGCAGGAGTTTTTTAGGCTAGATTTCAGGGTCCGGGATTTAGGAATGGCTGTAAAGATTCTGGTTGGGATGGCCATTCCCATACCTCCACTCCAGGTTTTGATTTCTAGAGGTTCTGAGTCTCAGCTGGCCCTGATTAAAAGGAGAAAGAAAGAGAGAAAGAGAGAGAGAAAGAGAGAGAGAGAAAGAGAGAGAGAAAGAGAGAGAGAGAGAAAGAGAGAAAGAGAGAAAGAGAGAGAAAGAGAGAGAGAAAGAGAGAGAGAAAGAGAGAGAGAGAGAGATTGTTATTCCTCCAGGGAGACTGCTATGATCGAAGCACCTAACGACACATACAGAGATGGAATACGGCAGCTACAGTGCATAGGAGTCAATGAACGGGAGCCGTTCCATTGACTCTGCTCTCTGTCTCTGTACTGCGCAGACGCAGGTCAGAGTCACACAGCAGAGCAGCTGTTTGCAGGGAGAGAGCAGGCGCCATCTTGAAGACCAGCTGCACTGCAGGTAAGGTCTGTGTCTCTGCATGTCCCACCCTCTATCTCACAGACCCCCGCTCTCGTGACCCCCGACACATTCCCAAACGGTCTCAGCACAACTAGAGAGATTTACCGTTCAGGGGTCTGGGAAAGCTGGGTGACCATATATATAAACGAAAGAAATCCCACATGTTTTATAATCCACGGATTTGGATTACCTGCTTGCACCCATTACCGTGTTGGAATCTGTCGCAGAGTGCTGCTTATCTCTGCCTATATATATATATATATATATATATATATATGTATATATATATATACACTCACTGTTGCAGCTCGGTAGCAATTAGTCTTCTCTCTCCGTCAGCCTGGATCGCTGCGAGGGTAGAGTGAAGGCGGCTATAAGGTTATATTTAAAGGATGTGAACAAAAACGGCCGTTAGAAACGGATCAACTGTCAGTTTCTCATGGCCGTTTTACATCAGTGTGTCTCAAAATTTTCATGCATTTCTCGACCGTCTGACTGTTTTTAACCCCTTAAGGACGCAGCCTTGTTTTGGCCTTAAGGCTCAGAGCCCATTTTTCAAATCTGACATATTTCTCTTTATGTGGTAATAACGTTGGAATGCTTAAACCTATCCAAGCGATTCTGAGATTGTTTTCTCGTGACACATTGGGCTTCATGTTCGTGGTAAAATTTGGTCGATATATTCAGTGTTTATTGGTGAAAAATTGCAAAATTTAGAGAAAATTTAGAAAAAATAGCATTTTTCAGAATTTAAATGCATCTGCTTGTAAAACAGACGGTTATACCACCCAAAATAGTTACTAGTTCACATTTCCGATATGTCTACTTTAGATTGGCATCGTTTTTTGAACATTCTTTTATTTTTCTTGGACGTTGCAAGGCTTAGAACAAACAGCAATTTCTCATATTTTTAAGAAAATTTCAAAAGCCTTTTTTTTAAGGTTCCTCTTCAGTTCTGAAGTGGCTTTGAGGGGCCTATGTATTAGAAACCCTGATAAAACACCCCATTTTAAAAACTAGACCCCTCAAAGTATTCAAAACAGCATTTAGAAAGTTTTTTTAACCCTTCAGGCATTTCACAAGAATTAAAGCAATGTGGAGGTGAAATTTGCAAATTTCATTTTTCTTGCTGAATTTCAATTTTATAAAAAAAAATATTCTGTAACACAAAAGGTTTTACCAGAGAAATACTACTAAATATGTATTGACCAGATTTTGCAGTTTTTAGAAATGTCCCACGTGTCTCTACTGCGCTCGTGGACTAAAACACAAGCCCCAGAAGCAAAGAAGCACCTAGTGCATTTTGAGGCCTCTTTTTTATTAGAATATATTTTAGGCAGCATGCCAGGTTTGGAGAGGTGTTGAGGTGCCAAAACAGTAGGAATCCCCCGAATAGTGACCCCATTTTGGAAACTACACCCCTCAAGAAATTCATTTATGGTTGTTGTTACCATTTTGACCGCACAGTTTTTTCACAGCACCTATTTGAATTGGGCTGTGAAATTTAAAAAATGAATTTTTTTCCAATAAGATGTCATTTGTGATCAATAATAATAATATAATGTACGGGACGAGCAATCGGAGTAACGACCGCTCGTCCCCATGCATAGATCCGTGTGACAGGAGCAAGCGAGCGCCCATCAACAATGCCTCGTTGATCGGCGCTCGCTGCACCGGCCGACTGTCGGCCGGTATAAAAGGGCCTTTACTTTAGATAGCAATTATTTGCTTACTGACATGTCACACTTGCTTATAGATCATTTTTAGTTTCTTAACATGAATCTTTTCTTCCCAACAGTGCCACTTGTGAACTTTGGTAGTTCTTGAGGGAACTAAGAGGCATCTAGTCATTGTCATTTAATAAAGGTAAAAAAATGAATATGCACAGAGAGCAACTAAACTGATAAGGGGCATGGAGGATCTTCGTTATGAGGAAAGATGAAAAACAGAATTAAAGAGTAACTACACTTTCATCAAACTTTTGATATGTCATAGCGATATATCAAAAGTTTGAATCGGTAGGGGTCCTGGGTCTGAGACCACCACCGTTGCTGAAACGAAGGTGCAGAAGCGATCATCTGAGCGATATCTCCTTCGGTTGTGATCAGCGCTCATCGTCAAGCTGAAAATGGCTCACATAGAACATTTATGAGAGTCGTCTTCAGCTTGACAGGGAGCGCCAATCACAGCCGAAGGAGCAAAGCGCTCAGCTGATCGCTTCTGCACCTTCGTTTCAGCAACTGTAGGGGTCACAGCACCTGGACCCCACCGATCAAAACTTTTTATATGCCTCTATGCAGGGCACGCCTTAGGATAGATGGCGCCCCGTGCAAAATGATCTTTCGGCACCCCCCCCCCCCATCATTAAAAATAAAATTCCCCATAAAAAAAAGGTATAATGCCCCATTAGTGCCCCCATACAGTATAATAATAATATTTAATAATATAATATATTACAACCCCTTCAAGGATACAGTATTTTGACATCTAATTGTGCCCACAGTATTATGCCCCCTGTAGTACCCCTACACAGTATAATGTCCGCTTAGTGGCCCCCACACAGTATAGTGCCCCCTGTAGATTTTTCCATACAGCCTCCCTATAGACAGCGCCATAATCCCCCACCTCCTCCTTGTAGAACGTGCCATACAGCCCCCACCTCCCCCTTGTAGACAGTGCGCTGCAGGTATTTTCTAGCTCCAATTAAATTTCAGTCCACCACTCACATTAAAATGACCATCAGCCCACCACTCACAGATTCCCCTTGAAGGTAGTGCCACATAGCCCCTTGTAGGTAGAGCCACACAGCCCCTGGTAGGTAGCGCCACACAGCACCCTGGTAGGTAGCGCCACACAGCACCCTGGTAGGTAGCGCCACACAGCACCCTGGTAGGTAGCGCCACACAGCACCCTGGTAGGTAGCGCCACACAGCAACCTGGTAGGTAGCGCCACACAGCCCCCTGGTAGGTAGCGCCACACAGCCCCCTGGTAGGTAGCGCCACACAGCCCCCTGGTAGGTAGCGCCACACAGCCCCCTGGTAGGTAGCGCCACACAGCCCCCTGTAGGTAGCGCCACAGAGCCCCCTGTAGGTAGCGCCACACAGCCCCCTGTAGGTAGCGCCACACAGCCCCCTGTAGGTAGCGCCACACAGTCTCCTGCTAGGTAGTGCCACACAGCCTCCTGCTAGGTAGTGCCACACAGCCCCCTTGTTAGTAGTGCCACACAGCCCCCTTGTAGGTAGTGCCACACAGCCCACTTGTAGGTAGTGCCACACAGCCCACTTGTAGGTAGTGCCACACAGCCCACTTGTAGGTAGTGCCACACAGCCCACTTGTAGGTAGTGCCACACAGCCCACTTGTAGGTAGTGCCACACAGCCCACTTGTAGGTAGTGCCACACAGCCCACTTGTAGGTAGTGCCACAAAGCCCACTTGTAGGTAGTGCCACACAGCCCACTTGTAGGTAGTGCCACACAGCCCACTTGTAGGTAGTGCCACACAGCCCACTTGTAGGTAGTGCCACACAGCCCACTTGTAGGTAGTGCCACACAGCCCTCTTGTAGATAGCACCCCCCTTCCTGTAGATAGCACCACTGTAGCTCCCTGAAGGAGCGGAATCCCCGGCCACATGGAGCGCTCCGCTTGATGTCTCTGTCGATATATGGACAGTGACATTAGGGGCAACTCCTGAAGTGAGATCCCCGTCCACAACGTTGCCGACATCAAGAAACATCAAGCGAAGCACTCCAGTAGCGGAATCCCTGGACACACGGGGATTCCGCTCCTTCAGGGAGCAACAGTGGCGCTAGTAGATATCTCCCTGCTCTGCTATAGTGCCGTCGGCGTGAAAGTCCTCATGCCCGGTGTCGCCGCTATCAGCCGATATGGCTGCCACAGCGGTAGCGACGCTACTGAGTGAAGAAGGGGAAGGGAGCCAGCGCAGCGTCCCCTTCCACCTGCTGGAGTGATTCGCCCTGTGCAATGGCACAGGTCGCACACCACTAAGGCCGGCCCTGCCTCTATGACATATTAAATGTTTGATTAACAACGAGCGTGGCCTAATAGATTGCCTTTCAGTTTTACACTGACAGGCAATAATCCTTTGGTATACCAAAGCATTATATCTACAATCAGAAGATCGCATTGTGAAGTCCCCTTGCACTAAAAAAATATATATAAAAAACAGTTAAATAAAGTTTATGAAAAAAATAAAAATAAAAGATTACAGTAAAAATAAAATAAAATAAAACCACTTTTTTTTCCCATTAAAAAGTAGTTTTATTTTATAAAAGTGTAAAGAAAGTGTCAAAAAAAGTTCTGGGACACTTTCGCCCCCTCCCAAGGCCATGCCTCTTTTTGACTCGTTCTTTCACCCCTGCCTGCAGCCACGCTCCTTTTTTACTCGTTCTTGGCTGCTTCCGCCCCTGCCCGATGCCAGGCTTTTTTGTGACTCATTCTGTGACGCTTTCGCCCCTTCCCGCGGCCATGCCTGTTTTGACTCGTTCTTTCACCTCTGCACGCGGTCACGCCCCTTTTTTCCTGCCTACGGCCACGCTCCTTTGTGACTCGTTTTGTGACGCTTTCGCCCCTTCCTGCGGCCACGCTCCTTTGTGACTCGTTCTGTGACGCTTTCACCCCTGACCGTGGCTACGCTCCTTAGTGACTGGTTCTGTGACGCTTTCGCCACCTTTCCGAGGCCACTCTCCTTTGTGACTTGTCCTGTGAAGGGTACAAAAAAAACCGCAAAGAACAGCAAAATTCCTTCTTTTTTTTTTTAACCCCAGCCCGCGGCCACGCTCCGTTTTGAATCGTTCTGTGTCGCTTTCACCCCTTCCTGCGTCCACGCTCCTTTGTGACTCGTTCTGTGATGCTTTCGCCCCTTCCCGCAGCCAAGCTCCTTTGTGACTTGTTCTTTCACCCCTGCCCGCGGCCATGCTCTTTTGTGACTGGTTCTGTGACGCTTTTGCTCCCTTTCCAAGACCACTCTCCTTTGTGACTTGTTCTGTGAAGCTTTCGCCCCTGCGTACAAAAAAAACCGCAAAGAACAGCAGAGTTCCTTTTTATTTTCATTCCCCTCCCCAAAAAAAAAGTTAAGCAATAATTCCCATGTATCCCAAAATAGTGCTAATGAAAACAACACCTTGTCACGCAAAAAGTAAGCCCACACATTGCCACATCAACGGAAAAATAAAAAAGCAGCACTTGAAATGCGGCGATGCAAAAACAAAGGATTAAAAAAATATTAAAAAACCTCTACACATTTAGTATTGCTGCAATCGTATCGACTCATAGAATAAAGTTAACATATTATTTACGCCGCATAGTGAACGGCGTAAATTTAAAACATGAAAAACAATGCTGGAATTCTCTCCCAAAATTTAAAAAAAAAAAATATACTGTGTGCACCCAAAAATGGTGCAATTAAAATATACAACTCGTCCCACTAAAAACAAGCCATCATACGGCTATGGCAACGGAAAATTAAAAAAGTTGTGACTCTTAGAAATGCGACGGTGAAAAAACTAAAAATAGTGCTTGGTTATTAATGCTCAAAAAGGCCTGGTCAATAAGGGGTTAAAGTGTAGTTACTCTTTAAATATATTTTATTTTGAAAAGAAACGTCTAAGGGCACATGATAAATCTCTGAGTATATAAATGGCCGTACAAAAAATATGGTAAAAAGCTGTTCCATATAAAATCCCTTAAAAAGACAGGGAGAGAAAAAAAGGTTCAATCTCCAGAGGTAACAAGCCTACTTTACTGTTAGAACTGTGAATCTTTTGAATAGCCTAGCGCAGGAGCTGGTCACAGACGGAACGGATGGGGATGGGAGGGAATTGTTTCCTTTTTAGGGCAGATTGGCTCAGATTGGGTCTTCTCCTCTGGATCAATAGAGGGAAATAAAAAAAAATTTCACGGAAGCAAAAGTGCTGCAGACTGCACTTTTGCTTCTGTCAAAAAAACAAACAAACGGAAACCTAGTGAACTAAGACAAACTGAATCTTACTGAAACAAACTGAAACAAAAGAATTACCAATGAAATCAATGGTAATTCAAATGCTTTCCCTTTGGATTTTCGGTGATCTCTTCCTCTGACGGAAGAGGCCTAAACGGGAGACAACGGTAGTGTGAACTTAGCCTTAGAGACAAAAAGACTGATCACATCTGATAATGTGCTTACCCATTTCGATCCCAAGCTACCTATTATGTTGGCATTTGACAGATCACCTTATGGCATTGGAGAAGTGTTGTCCTATTTAATGGGAGATGGAAGGGAGAAACTATTTGTGTTTGCATCAAGGTCCTTGTTTGTGGCTGTGCAAATTCATCGCAAAGCTTTTAGTCTGGATTGGGGGGGTTAAGAAATGTAATCAGTACTTATGCGGCCAAAAGTTCACCCTTGTGACAGATCATCAACCACTTGGGGCAATATTTAATCCAAAGAATGGGGTTCCAGCCATGACAGCAGCTTGGCTTCGAAGGTGGGCATTGTGCCCAGGTAGGTGCTCACACTTATGACATTGAGTTCAAGGGGACAAAGCTCTATGGCAAATGGCAATGCTGACGGTCCCATGAATTGAATGTCCCTTTTTGCGGTGGATGCGTATTCTAAATGGCCAGAAGTGATTAAAATGAAGTCCATTACTTTAGAGAAAACAATTGCTGCCTTAAAGGGATTGTTATCACACAGGATAGGTGATAACATGCTGACCGGTGGGTCTTCGACCCGTAGGACTCCCACAAATCACGAGAACGGGGGTCCCGTTCACCCGAATAAATGGTTGGCAGGTCGCACAATGGGATTGCCGGAGATGCCGAGTACAGCACTCGGCTATCTTCAGCAGTGCCACATAGCATGAATGGTAATTTACTGGACCACTGGATAAATTCTGTACATATGTTGTGCAGGTGGGAGGACAGTTGGTTTGTCGCCACATTGACAAGTTTGTAGAGGCCACTGCAAAATGGGACATTAGTTAGACTGCCGAACTGATCCAAGTTAAAGAGGCTGGGTTACCTGAACCTGTACAAAAAATAATTGCTGATGTGGTGGATCCATCTGGACTTTCGACTGAGACGGATTCCAAGCCAAACTTGGTTCCACTGGAGACAACTTTGGCAACTACAGTACATTCTGATTTCCTCCAGTACAACCTGCCCCACTAGAATGTCGACACAGATACCCAGTAAGGGTCTTGAAAATTGAATTAGATACGTTGGGAGAAGTGTGGTGTGTTTAAGCACTATTTGTGACCGGCATAAGGATATACCTGGTCTTGTTTTCAGTGCTACTTTTGGTGTAAGAACCTGTTATTTTGTGTAGTGTTATTTTGTGTAGTGTGTACGTTGATGAACAACAGTAAAGACATGCTTTACACTGTTGAGTCCTTAACCTGGAACAGTGATTGATTTTACAGCCCTGAATTCCCCCATATTTAAAATGTATGTATAAGACTAAAGTAACATTGTAAGCATATTCACACAACATCCATACTTATCTTATTATATATCATAATAGTCACATCAATTTAATCCTTATCAGACTTTTGTGCTTTTCCAGAATTCCACAACCTACTTAACTTTTCCTGTTTCTATCTTCCAATGAAGGATTAAAACTACTTCCTGCGCCAGTAAGAATTACCTAACAGGAAATAATATTTCAACTGTTCTCTGTGTTGCTATCTTGCATAGTTGCATCAAAATACAACTCTTTCTGAGTCATATTAAATCAAACTGTTCGGCTATGTTTACATCAGCGTCAGGCTTCCGTTCATGGGTTCCGTTTGACCTTTCCGTTGGAGGTACCGTTGAACGGAAAGCCAAACGGAAACCATAGCTTCCGTTTGCATTACCATTGATTTCAATGGTAATGCTTCCGTTGCAGTTGGTTTCTGTTTCCGTTCCGTAAAGTTTCAGATTTTTTAGCGGAAACAATAGTGCAGTCGACTACGCTATTGTTTCCATTAAAAACTGAAACCTTACGGAACGGATACAAATGGAAACCATTAGCAACTGAAGCATTACCATTGAAATCAATGGTAATGCAAACGGAAGCTATGGTTTCTGTTCGGCTTTCCGTTCATCGGTTTCTGTGATGGAAAGGTCAAACGGAACCAATGAACGGAACCCGACGCTGATGTGAACAGGCCCTTAGTCGCTTTCTTCGCTGGGATCTGATATTACATGCTGACACTTAATTCTGTAGCATTCTCACCATGTAGCCATAACTTTACAAATAAGTGTAGTCACTGTGCTGTCTTGGCAAGATAGGAAGACATAGCATAGAACCCAGGGGTCTCAAACTCGGCCGGGTAAGTGGGCCGCATATAGAAAAAATGGGAAGTTGACGGGCCGCATTACTTTCAAATTTGATACAATACAAAATTATTGTTAATCAATTAGTTATTTGAACTACTATAACACTACATTACTATAATAATAGCGCTAGGTTTAAAATTTGAGATATTTCTCCACGTGCTTATTTCAATAATCCAGCTTTCCAGTTTAAGTGTCGCTAAATGCAGTCCGGCGGCTCAGTTGGCAGCATTTGGCAGACACACGTCAAGATTGGGCAGCCCCTTTTTAGATAGTGCCGCAGTGCCCTCTGTGGATGCTGCCGCAGTGCCCTCTTTGGATGCTGCCGCAGTGCCTTCTTTGGATGCTGCCGCAGTGCCCTCTGTGGATGCTGCCGCAGTGCCCTCTGTGGATAATGCAACACACCCCTAGATAAGGCCACAGTGCCCTCTGTAGATAAGGCCACAGTGCCCTCTGTAGATAAGGCCACAGTGCCCTCTGTAGATAAGGCCACAGTGCCCTCTGTAGATAAGGCCACAGTGCCCTCCGTAGATAATGCAACACACCCCTAGATAATGCCAGTGTCCTCTTCAGATACTGCCACACACCCACTTGTAGATAATGCCACAGTGCCCTCTGTAGAGGCTGCCACAGTGCCCTCTGTAGAGGCTGCCACAGTGCCCTCTGTAGAGGCTGCCACAGTGCCCTCTGTAGATTCCAGCTCTGCTCCTGACATCACTGTCCATATATGGACAGAGATGTCAGGGGCAACCCCAGAGCTGGAGTCCCAGGCAGAGCGCTAGTAGGCTCTTCCTGGGACTCCAGCTGTGCTCCTGACATCATTGGGACTCCTGCTCTGGGGAAGCCCCTGACATCATTGTCGATGTATGGACAGCGATGTCAGAGGCTTCCCCAGAGTCCCGGAGCAGAGCCGATAATAGCGCTCTGCCCGGGACTCCGCTCTGGGGAAGACCCTAACACACTGTCCATATATGGGCAGCGATGTCAGGAAATTCCACAGAGTCCCGGAGCAGAGCCGATAATAGCGCTCTGCCCGGGACTCCGCTCTGGGGAAGACCCTGACACACTGTCCATATATGGGCAGCGATGTCAGGGAATTCCACAGAGTCCCATAGCAGAGCCGACACCAGCGCTCTGCTCTGCTCTGGGCAAGACCCTGACACACTGTCCATATATGGGCAGCGATGTCAGGGAATTCCACAGAGTCCCGGAGCAGAGCCTGTACTAGCGCTCTGCCCGGGACTCCGGCTCTGTGGAAGCCCCAGACATTGCTGTTCATATGTGGACAGCGATGTCAGGGAATTCCAGAGTCTCGGAGCAGAGCCGATACTAGAGGCTCTGTGTCCCGCGGGCCGCAGATGACAGCCCCAGGGGCCGCATGCTTGAGACCCCTGATATAACCTGTAGCTTCATATCAGTTCTGGCCTAGAAGTAAGAACATTACTATTATAACATAATAACATGTTTTGCAGTGTAAGGCCAAGACAACATAGTGATAAGTTGCATGAAGTGATGCAAGCAACACATACAACATTGGATACATGGCTGTTACATAGCATGATGGTGCTACCCAAGTATTACATCACACTCCTCTGTAATTGACCTCAAATATTATGGGCAGGATAACCCAAATCAATTAGTGTGTTGTCTTCCTGCTGCACTACCATTGCATAATGTCTATGATGCAGCACCAAGCCAGCTACCTCTTCCTGCACAATCTTATCTAACCATACACATAAGATATTTATTCACAGATCCGGTCAATTTCAAAGGGATCCACAGACAATCTAACGCACAAAAGTTGAATAGGTTGCATTTTTGACTTGTCTGATCCTTTGTTTCCCATAAGATAAGCGCCACCCGGTGTCTAGCAGCTGCTTATCTCCACCTATTCGAACAAAATGCTTGTTTAGCCAAGCTGAATGGGCACGTTTATGACAGACAGCTGTCAGAATGAGAAGTGAAACAAACCAAACTCCTCCCTGTCCAACAATCAGATCCTAACAGCCCAAAATAATAAGTTGTCCTGCTGCAGTATCTAGTGCTGGTCACCTGTATAGAATGAATCTTCATAGAATCTGTATGAAGGGTTTGGAGCAGTGAATGGGCGTGATATTAGATGATAGATATTTGCCATGAGCAGCCATTTATATTTTTGTTGGCCTGCCCGGTCTTCCAGCTCACAGGCTTTATATACTCAGGTTTTGACACTTGCCTTCTATTATTTGGGTGGTTTGTGCAGGGCCGGCGTCAGCACCCGGCAAACCCGGGCAAGTGCCGGGGGCCCACTAGCCTTGGGGGGGCCAAACTTGGCCGCCGGGTGTTGACGCTTCCGTCATCAGAGCATCACTGTCTATACACCGTGTTCCAAATTATTATGCACATTGGATTTAAGTGTCATAAACATTTAATTATTAGTTTTTCAATTAAACTCATGGATTGTATTGTGTCTTAGGGCTCTTTGGATCATTGTAATCAATCTCAGACACCTGTGATAATTAGTTTGCCAGGTGTGCCCAATCAAAGGAAAACTACTTAAGAAGGACGTTCCACATTATTAAGCAGGCCACAGGTTTCAAGCAATATGGGAAAGAAAAAGGATCTCTCTGCTGCCGAAAAGCGTGAAACAGTGCAATACCTTGGACAAGGTATGAAAACATTGGATATTTCAAGAAAACTTAAGCGTGATCATCGTACTGTGAAAAGATTTGTGGCTGATTCAGAGCACAGACGGGTTTGTTCAGATAAAGGCATAATGAGGAAGGTTTCTGCCAGACAAATTAATAGGATTAGGAGAGCAGCTGCTAAAATGTCATTGCAAAGCAGCAAACAGGTATTTGAAGCCGCTGGTGCCTCTGGAGACCCGCGAACCTCAAGGTGTAGGATCCTCCAGAGGTTTGCAAGTGTGCATAAAGCTATTATTCGGCCACCCCTAAACAATTCTCACAAGCACAAACGGTTGCAGTGGGCTCAGAAATACATGAAGACTAATTTTCAAACCGTGTTGTTTACTGATGAGTGCCGTGCAACCCTGGATGGTCCAGATGGATGGAGTAGTGGATGGTTGGTGAATGGCCACCATGTCCCAACAAGGCTGAGACGTCAGCAAGGAGGTGGTGGAGTCATGTTTTGGGCTGGAATCATGGGGAGAGAGCTAGTAGGCCCCTTTAGGGTCCCCGACGGTGTGAAAATTACCTCTGCAAAGTACGTAGAGTTTATGACTGACCACTTTCTTCCGTGGTACAAAAAGAAGAACCGTGCCTTCCGTAGCAAAATTATCTTCATGCATGACAATGCACCATCTCACGCTGCAAAGAATACCTCTGTGTCAGTGGCTGCTATGGGCATAAAATGAGAGAAACTCATGGTGTGGCCCCCATGTTCCCCTGACCTCAACCCTATTGAGAACCTTTGGAGCATCCTCAAGCAAAATATCTATGAGGGTGTCAGGCAGTTCACATCAAAACAGAAGCTCTGGGAGGCTATTCTGACATCCTGCAAAGATATTCAAGCAGAAACTGTCCAAATACTCACAAATTCAATGGATGCAAGAATTGTGAAGGTGATATCAAAGAAGGGGTCCTATGTTAACATGTAACTTGGCCTGCTAAGAGCTTTTGATTAATGTAAATATGACCTCCTGATGCTGCAAATTCAACAAATTACCATTTTAGTTCTCTTTACAACCTTTAAAATGTTTTGATCTCTGTTGTGCATAATAATTTGAAACTGTGCATTTTGAGTTTTTTACATCTGGAAAAAAATCTGTTATCATTAGGAGATTTGTTCAATAAAATTTGCATTATACTCCAACGGTTGATGGCTTGAAGATTATACTGACTGTCATTTGCATCGACTATTTAGGAAAATCAGCGAAAAATAACATTTGCATAATAATTTGGAACGCGGTGTATATGGACAGCGATGTCCTATCAGGAAGAGAGAAGGAGTCCCAGGCAGAGCTCTAGCGGCTCTGCTCCAGGACTCCGTCTCTGGGGAAGCCCCTGACATCACTTTCCATATATGGACAGTGATGTCAGGAGGAGTCCCAGGCAGAGCGCTAGAAGCGGCTCTGCTCCGGGACATAGTCTCTGGGGAAGCGCTCTGCCTGGGACGCCTTCTCTCCTCCTGACATGACGGAGTGATGTCAGGAGGAGAGAAGGCCAGGAGGAGAGAAGGTGTCCCAGGCAGAGCGCTTTAAGCGGCTCTGCTCTAGAATGGTCTCTGGGGAAGCCCCTGACATCACTGTCCATATATGGACAGTGTTGTTAGGAGCAGAGCAGTGTCCCACTCCCAGGCAGAGTGCTAGTAGCGCTCTGCCCGGGACTTTGGCTCTGGGGTTGCCCCAGACATCACTAGCCGCATATGGACAGTGATGTCAGGGACTTCCCCAGAGCCGGAGTACTTCAGCTCAGCTCCGGACATCACTATCCATATATGGACAGTGATGTCAGGAGTAGAGCAGGGACGATGGCTCTGGGGTTGCCCCTGGCAACACTGTCCATATATGGGCAGTGACATCAGGGGCTTCTCCTGAAGCGGAATCCCCAGCCAGAGCGTTGGTAATGCTCTGGATGGGGATTCCACTCCTAGAGGGAAACCCCAGAGGCGCTACCTGCAGGGAGGGTGGATGTGTGGCACTACCATGGTGGGGGGGGCTGTGTGGCACTACCAGGGAGGGGGGCTGTGTGGCGCTATCTACAGAGGGCACTAAATTTATGGGGGTACAAACTGGGGGCCTAACGTCTATATGGGGGCACAAAGTGACGTTTTCTGCCATTTTACTGTCGCCGTGAGTTCCCCTGCAAAGAGGCCTACTAAGTCTGTGTCGCATAAGGGCCTACATACCCCTGGAGCCGGCCCTGGGTTTGTGGCTATGAGGACAAGAACATAAACATAACATAAATTCTACATGTACTAGACTACAACCACAAATGTTAGCCATTGTTTTTAGTAGCTATGCTTTTAAACCCCTTTTGCTATTGTCCATGTTACATAGCAGGTTATTATCGTCAGATTGTACTTGATGATAAAGTAGTAGCAAACAAATCCTCTACAATCTTAGAACATCCAGCCCACTTACAAGCCGAGAATACCTCATTTTACAACTAATTTCAAAGTGACTATAAAGCTCGGGCAAATGGTTTAATTGTCATGAGGTAATCTAAATTTACAAATTGCCTTTTCTTTGACCTTTACTCATATTACAAACTACAAGAGAAAGAAAAAAAGCAAACCGCATTTAGCAGTCCAAACCTTTATAATGCTATGTTCACATCAGTGTCCGTTCTCCCGTTTTTCTTTTACGTCATAGAAACAGAAAAAGGAAAAAAAAAACACAGAAGTGCCGGATCCGGCACATGACTGACACCAGCGTTGCCCAATGGAACCCATTGACTTTAATGTGTTCTGTCAGGTTTCCATCATGGTTTCTGTCATTTTACCGGAAAAAAATAGCCTACGCCATTATAATTTGAAATTTTTTTGGGGGGACGACGACATATTTTGGAATCTGCGATGGAGCTTCCGACGTAGATATGAAAATATTTACCTGTTTAATTAATATATTTTATATTACTCTTAAGCTGGACAGTGACTCGTGCCACTAGTGTCTTGTGCATGTTGGGTAACTCATGGTCTACTCATAGTCTAGTCTAGTAGATATAAATACACTGCAAATACTTTTATTTTATAAGACTAGTTTCTCCTATATGAGAATATTCATATTTGGTGTATTCGTTTGGATATAAGCAACAAATGAGAAATACATAGAGGAAGTTGAGTATAATAGATTGCTCATCTAATAGCGAACGAAGGCACACTCCTTAGCAAGCGGTGATGACCAAGTAAGGTGCCATAGACAACAGGAAGATGATAAGAATCAGGGAAAAATGAAAAACACATTTTGGAAGAAATAAGAATGAAAACATATCAGTCATAAGAGCGAACTGAAATGATAATATCGACCGTTCAAGCAGTAAAACTGTTCAATGCTGGGGGTTGGTTTGTTTGTTTGTTTGTTTGCTTTCATGGGATACTTGTTTTAGCAACTATAAAAAAGCTACAGGAAAGGAAGTGAAGAAGGTTTTTATCTTCTTCTTTCTACATGGTGTCAGATTGTAGCAGAGCATTCAGACAATCCAAACAGGAAAAGGAGAGGGGGAGAAACCGTGTAAAGGGAGGGCACTTGTATTCTGTGTGCAAATTAGCCTTAACCCTGTGGGTGTGTGAGGGAGTGGAGTGACATGGACAGTCCCAGGCAGCAGTGTAGAAACACAGAAAGTTCATTGTACCAGAATCAAAACAAAGCAACAATTTAAAGCGCAACTGATGGAGAGCAGTGCACATGTCCTGGACAGAAACTTGAAGAGACTTCCTCCAGTTTTTTAGAACAAACCCAATGCTTTCCAGGGGCTCTACACAGACAATTAACGTTAGGATATGGTGGAAAAAATGAATTCCATTTCAATTTTATGTCAATTTTGTCAGCTTAGTCAAGACTGATTACTAAGGTTTATGAAATTCCTGAAAAAAAATTAAAAAAATCGGATTGCTTCCAACTGTTTAGTAATACTGTATGACACACAAAAGAGTAATATAGGATACTTAGTCTGGATATCTACTCTGGATTACCAATCATGGGATACTTCATGGATTATCTGTAGCACATTCCAGTGCATAACTACCTCGCCTTATCCCAAATTATAGAGAAATCTAACAGAGAATGCTGTCATATACCCGGTTTCCAATACGAAGGCACTCTTGTATATGGTAAGTCATACAATATTGAATAATACTGGATGCACTGTACATGCTTTATGAAGGATTTAGATCTCCTTGGTACGGAAAATGCTTATATTGTTGTTTAAAGCAAAAAAGATGGTGTATGTGGAGAAGAAGTGTACATATACATGTCTGCATGCAATACAAACCACTATACCTTGCTGCGCAGCGTATTGTGGTCTCTCTGGCTCAGTTTTGTGCGCCCTATATCATGCTATATTCCCCCTAGAAGCAATGTAACAGCGTTTCTAATGAAAAACAGTCCGGTATATGGCATCTGACAGAGTATGCATCCATAGGAATGCATTTTCACCGTATTCGAGATCGAAATCATTCAGATCCCTTATACGGTCGTGTGTAAGAGCCCTTGAATTAAATTAGATGTTTTGCACTCCAGCATAAGAGGACAGTTCCAACTATTACAAGAAGACACTTGCTTAATATTAACTAGAATTCCTTAGACTGATAATATGGATTTAAAAAACTTTATTAACTTCTAGAAATGGAGATACTGTGTGTATATGTGTGTGTGTATATATATATATATATATATATATATATATGGTAGCCGATAAATGTGCAAATGCTATCTTTACCAACTTGAGAATGAAATATATATCAGATTTTACTGTAGTAGATAGCTCAGTGGTCTAATGAATGGTTTGTCTTATAGTTATTAATATGAATAATTTATTGGTGTTTTTTTTTGTTTTTTTTAGTCCAGATTTTTTCTATTCTGCTTTAGAAATATGGCACTGATATTGGTCTACAGTATCTAAATCTATCACCTTTACAGTAATAGAACAGGTTTTTGACAGAATTAAGTACTTTGGAATTTTTTTTGTAGAACCGTTTGCTGTCTATGTCAGCGCTAGGAGAGTCCCTTTGTATACGTCATTTCTACAAGAATGCTTGATATGAGGCCCTGACCCTTGAGACATGTCACTGCCTGCATTATTTGTTTCCTTTGTGTATGTTGCATTTACAGCTATGAGTTGTTGTAACATGTACTAATGTGTGTGCTAAAAACATACCAACAGTTACAAAAAGCAAGCGTAACACATATGCTTATGCAGATGACATAATATAACATTCGTCATGACAGTCAAGCAGAGGTTGCAGCTCAAAAACTATTTCCTGCACAACCTGATCTGATTTACTAGCAACATTTCAAACAAAACCGCCAGGTCACGTGGAGATATTGTTCAGTTACTGAGGGTATAGTCACTAAATGAGGGATATAGGCAGGAAAATTAGGTCAGACTCAATAGCGGGTTGTGGCACCCACCGTACCACTAACACATAATTACTTTTACACAGATGAGGGGGTTACTTAAGTAAAGTTTAGCTTTTGAAGCCAATTTACAAAATTTGTTAAGGAATTTTATATATAGCTATTGCTTTGTATATTGATATTTCTCCTAAAGTCTTGGGAGCTTGGAAATTTTTCTCACCTTGCAAACTCTTTAGCTGAATACAGGCCGCAAATTACAAAAGCTGTAGCACTGAGCTGGCTGCCTGCAGGGATTTAGTATTCCCACGGCTGACTACCAATTGTGACTACTTGATGCCAGTTGCCGTTTAGAGCTGCCTATTATTTAATGGAGCTGCAGTAAAACCACCAGTCTGTTAGAGCTGAATATCTGAAATGTTTCAGCTCTATCCTATGTATGTAGTAAAACGTCTCTAGTAATAGGCAGCAGCCTGTTTATATTCAGGTGAAAGATGAACTCATATAGTGTTATAGGAGCCGGGAAGAGTTTTCTGCTGATCACATTTTCAGCTTGATTTCCCAGTGGTGGTGGGACTGGTGGTAGCTGTCACTATTTAAACAAATTTATGAGGTAAGAGGAGTTTCATATATATATATATATATACACTAGAAAAAAGGAAAGTTATTAGCGCTCACACGGCACCGTAAAAGCAGTCCAACATGGAATTCCTATGGACAAATCAATCGAGTAGCGATAGATAATTCACGAGTCAGTGCGGGTATAGATGGTATCACTGGTACTTGTAGTTCCACGTGTATGCAGCCGATTATTCAACGTCTTTCTTACTAAGAAAGAACCTATGTCTCCAGCATGGAAAAAGGAGAACAATAGTGCAATACCCATCAACACTGTGTTTGTCACGCAAGTTTTATTTCATGCTCACAAAAAGGACAAATTTCAAGCTCATATAAACATCAGTAAGATACGATAAAAAGAATGTGCGGCACACCAAACAGTATTGCCCTACCCTGTGTTTCCTCCAGCCAGACCATAGGCCGGGGATTCCGCTCCTAGAGAGAATCCCTGATCTCACTGTCCATATATGGAGAGTGACGTCAGTGGCTATTCCTCGAGCGGAATCACCGTTGCCGACTCCGGCCGGGGATTCCGCTCCAGGTGGAGCCACTGACGTCAATGTCCATATATGGACAGTGATCTCAGGGGTTTCCTCTAGGAGCGGAATCCCCGGCCAGATCATCGGCAACGGGGATTCCGCTCAAGTAGTAGCCACTAATTCTGAAGAAGGGAACCACCAGCTCCCTGCTTCAGAATTAGTTCAGAGCAGAGGAGCAGAGGGAGCTACCCCGCTCGCCAAGGACTCCCCGGGCACAGCGCATTTACTGTGATCTGGGAAGCCCTTGACGGTATAGGATATATGGACAGTGACGTCAGTGGCTACTTCTTGAGCGGAATCCCCGTTGCCGAAGCTGGACACAGGGACACCACCTGGAATCCGGGACTGTCCCGCTGAATCCGGGACGGTTGGGAGGTATGGCTGTATGATTGATGACAGCCTGTGTGGCACTACTTTGCACGACTATGCACAAAAGCATTATGGGTATTTACCCAATGTACATTTTGCCAGTATGGTATAAAGAGATATGCTGGATTTACACTGGTACGTGCGATGTCTGAAATAAACAGTTTCACACAGATCTTTTGTGCATGTGTCATGGAGAAGATGCAGTTTTAAACAGAAGCATGTATAAGATGCCCGTACAGGGTTACCATAGTGGGCCCAAAAATGGGCAATTATACAAATGTATTAGACGACTTCTGACTAGATTATTTGGACATTTGATAGTGCAGTGTGGGGGAAGTCCTGTTTGTCAGTGGTTCTCCTCTAATCAGAATCACTGACATACAATATATGGACAAAAGTATTGAGACACACCTCTTAAACATTGAATTTGGGTGTTTCATTCAGTTCCATTGCCACAGGTGTATAAAATTCAGCATGCAGTCTGCCTTTACAGACATTTTTGAAAGAATGGGTCGTTCTAAAGAGCTCACCGAATTCCAGTGTGGTACTGCAATAGGATAAAACCATTGCAACAAGTCAGTTCTTGAAATTTCTTCCCTCCTAGATATCCCACAATCAACTGCGATATTAGTATAAAGTGGAAGCATTTAGGAACCCCAGCATCTCAGCCACAAAGTAGCAGAACGTGTAAAGTCACCAACGCTCTGCTGACTCAATAACTGCAGAGTTCAAAACCTCCTCCGGCATTAAAGAGGCTCTGTCACCACATTATAAGTGCCCTATCTCCTACATAAGGAGGTGGGCGCTATAATGTAGATGACAGTAATGCTTTTTATTTAGAAAAACGATCTGTTTTAAACCACTTTATGAGCGATTTTTAGCTTTATGCCAATGAGTTTCTTAATGCCCAAGTGGGCGTGTTTTTACGTTAGACCAAGTGGGCGTTGTACAGAGGAGTGTATGACGCTGACCAATCTGGTTTGAAATGACAGGTTACATCGTAATCTTGCGAGATTATGCTTGCCTTGCTGGAATCTAACAGAAAAGATTCAGAAGTGTCAGGATTCTGAATAAACATCACGTCCAGGCTGGTAGTGATGTATATTCATTATCAGGACACTGCAGTTGTTACGTCCATGGCCGGGGATCGCCGTTCTGACTCACCCCCTGACGATCCCGGCCATGGACGCCTCTCTGCTCGGCGTCCTCCTCCCTCTGGCAGTCGCCGGCGCTGTCTTCCGGGTCCTCGCGCCGTTGCCCTGCAGGGCGCACGCGCGTGCACGGTCTTAAAGGGCCAGTACGCATCCAGCTGCCTGTAATCCGGTATTAGCCCAAATGGCTGCTGGACTATAAAAGGAGCTCTGCCCACTGGTTCCTTGCCTGAGTGTTGTTGTATTCCCTAGTCTGTCTTGCTAAAGGTCTCCCAGTGTTTTCCAGTTCCCAGTGTTGCCCGTTCCTGCTGCCTGTACCCTGTATCCCGTACTACCGTTACCAGCTGTAAAAGCCAAGTCGTGTCTTCCGCCGCATCCGCGGCGTCACCTGCTGTGAAAGCCAAGTCGTGTCTTCCGCCGCATCCGCGGCGTCACCTGCTGTGAAAGCCAAGTCGTGTCTTCCGCCGCATCCGCGGCGTCACCTGCTGTGAAAGCCAAGTCGTGATCCTGCCACTGTCTACTATTGCCTCAGGTACCCGTTTTGAACTATAGACATTGTTTTGTACCTAGTTGGCCAGCTGCTACCCCGCTACACGGTACGGCCCAGTGGGTCCACACCCCGCCTCGTGACAGTACACTCAGGCCATGGACCCCGTTGGCCAAGTCAAGAGTCTGTCATCCTCCCAAGCCATGCAGGCCGACCTGCAGGATCTGCAAGCGCGACAGGATCAACTCATTGTAGCAGTAGACTCCATGGCGCAGCATCTTGGTGCACTAGTTTCTTCCGTCATCGCTCCTAGTGAGACTCCTCCGACCAACCCTCCAGCTACACCTCCTGGCAGCTCCAGTTCGGACTCTCGGTTCTCGCTGCCATTGCCACCACGGTTTCATGGAGATGCAAGTTCGTGCAGGGGGTTCCTAAACCAATGCCAAATCCATTTCACTCTGCACGCCCAAGTATTTTCTTCGGACGGAGCCAGGATCGCCTTTATTGTATCCCTACTCGCCAGCAAGGCCCTGGCGTGGGCGAATCCAATCTGGGAACGACAGGGACCCGTGACCAGAGACTTCCTGGGGTTTGTGCGGTTGTTCCGTTCCGTATTTGAGGAGCCTGGACGAGCCTCATCGGCTGCTACCGCTATTTTTAACATGCGTCAGGAGGACGTCTCCGTGGGCGAATACTCCATCCAGTTCCGGACCCTGGCAGGAGAATTGTCTTGGAATAATGAGGCCTTGGTAGCATCCTTCGGGCATGGCCTATCGCCTGAGATCAAAGACGAACTGGCTGCTCGAGATCTCCCAGCTGCCCTGGATGATCTGATGCAGCTGGCTAGCCGCGTGGACATAAGGCTCAGAGAGAGATCCCAAGAGATTCTTCAGGAGTGACGGCTTTCTAGACTGGCGCCCAACTTCCAGCAACCCCTCTTGCCCTGTTCTTCTGCTGCGCCCGAGGTCCCGATGCAGGTGGATCGGCTTAAACTGTCTGATCACGAGAAACAGCGCAGGCGCACCTCTGGACTCTGTCTGTATTGCGGCCTCGCTGGCCATGTCGTGCGTCTGTGTCCTCAGAGGCCTAAGAAACCCCAATGTCTGGGATTGGTTGGAGAGACAACCCTGGGCGCTACTGCACTTGATAGAGAATTCTCGTCCAAGCTGTTTATTCCTGTGACCATTGTCGCTGGCGGGAGACCTCATCCAGTCTCTGCCTACCTGGACTCTGGCTCCGCAGCCAATTTCATCTGTCAAGACCTTGTGGATCTCCTTCAGTTGCCCACTGTTTTGCTGGAGAGACCATTGATCGTTGCCTCGGTAGATGGACTGCCTTTGCCTGACCCAGTATTGTCTGTGACCAAGACGTTGAGACTCCAGATGGGAGCTCTTCATTCCGAGCTGATCTCTCTGTATGTCCTGTCCAAGGCCGTCAACCCCGTGCTGCTGGGCTTGCCTTGGCTCCGTCTTCACGCCCCAGTCCTGAATTGGAACTCTGGAGAGGTTCTTCAGTGGGGTCCCAAGTGTCTAGACCGCTGTCTGGGTCATGTCCTTCCATCCCAGCCTTCTTCGCCTCAATCTTTGTCTGGGCTACCTCCTTGTTACTCTCAGTTCGCTGATGTCTTCAACAAAAAGGAGGCAGAGATATTGCCACCACATCGAGAATACGACTGTCCTATCGACTTGGTTCCTGACTCTTCTCCTCCTCGCGGTAGAGTATACCCTCTTTCCTTGCCAGAGACACAGTCTATGTCGGCCTACATTAAAGAGAATCTAGAGAGGGGCTTCATACGAAAGTCTTCATCCCCGGCCGGAGCCGGGTTTTTCTTTGTCAAAAAGAAGGATGGATCCCTTCGACCCTGCATTGACTACCGGGGTCTCAATCAGATCACGGTGAAGAACAGGTACCCCTTGCCGTTGATTTCTGAGCTCTTTGATCGTATACGGGGGGCGAAAAAAAATTCCAAGCTTGACCTGCGGGGGGCCTACAATCTAATCCGGATCCGTCAGGGAGACGAATGGAAGACCGCCTTTAACACACGTGATGGACACTACGAATATTTGGTCATGCCCTTCGGCCTGTGTAACGCTCCCGCAGTATTTCAAGAATTTGTGAATGACATATTTCGTGACCTTCTCTATGTCTGTGTTGTGGTGTACCTCGATGATATCTTGATTTTTTTCCCCAGATCTTGTGACTCATCAGGGCCATGTCCGCCAGGTGTTGCTTAGATTAAGAGAGAATCATCTCTACGCCAAGTTGGAGAAGTGTGTGTTCCAAGAAAAGTCTCTTCCCTTCCTGGGCTACATTATCTCTGATCAGGGTCTCAAGATGGATCCTGAGAAGGTCAAGGCTGTCCTGGAGTGGCCACGTCCCCAAGGCTTAAGGGCCATACAACGCTTCCTGGGATTCGCCAACTTTTACAGACTATTCATTCCCAACTTCTCTTCTCTGACAGCTCCCATCTCCACCCTTACTAAAAAGGGCATGAATGCCAAAGTATGGACTTCAGAGGCGGAGATCGCATTTGAAACCTTAAAGAAAGCCTTCACGTCTGCCTCCATTCTGCACCATCCTGATGTGTCTCTGCAGTTTTCGTTAGAGGTGGACGCCTCCTCTATTGGTGCCGGGGCTCTATTGTACCAGAGGGGTTCGAAAGGCAAGACGATGGTATGTGGTTACTACTCCAAGCTGTTTTCTTCTGCAGAGCGCAACTACTCGATTGGGGACCGGGAGTTACTGGCCATCAAGATGGCTCTGCAGGAATGGAGACACCTACTGGAAGGCGCAGCTCATCCTATCCTGGTCTTCACGGACCACAAGAACTTGACCTATCTACAGACGGCTCAACGACTGAATCCTCGTCAAGCCAGATGGTCATTGTTTTTTGCACGATTCCAGTTCGAACTCCACTACCGACCTGCCGATAAGAATGTGAGGGCCGATGCCTTGTCTAGGTCTTTTGAAACAGAGGACACTTTGGAGCCCCCACAGAATATTATCGATCCCTCCTGCATCTACCCTGTCAACCCTCTGCAGGTTAGAGACATTTCCCCAGGAAAAACTTTCGTACGGCTGGCAGACAGAGGAAGAATCCTTCGCTGGGGTCACTGTTCCAAGCTGGCAGGACATGCGGGTGTTCGTAAGACCCGAGACCTGATTGCCTGTCAGTTCTGGTGGCCCACGCTGTCCAAAGACGTCATAGACTTCGTCTCCTCCTGTACGGTGTGTGCAGCCAACAAGGGTTCTCACTCCAGACCAGCCGGTCTGCTCCAACCACTGCCGGTGCCCGAGGTCCCCTGGCGGCATATTGCTATGGATTTTGTTACGGATCTGCCTCCCTCTGCAGGATGCAGTGTGATCTGGGTAGTGGTGGATCGTTTTTCAAAGATGGCTCATTTTGTTCCCCTGACTGGTGCCTGCCTTCTGCCGCTCGACTGGCTGACCTCTTCATGCAACACATCTTCCGTCTGCATGGATTACCTCTGCATATTGTCTCGGATTGAGGGGTCCAGTTCACCTCAACGTTCTGGAGAGCACTCTGTGGCCTACTCGGGGTAAAGTTGGACTTCTCCTCAGCTTATCACCCTCAGTCCAATGGGCAAGTTGAGAGGATTAATCAAATTATGGAGAACTACCTACGGCACTTTGTTTCCAGAAGACATGATGACTGGGTGCAGCTGCTTCCGTGGGCGGAGTTCTCTTATAATAACCATACCAGTGAGTCCACCACTTCCAGTCCGTTCTTTATAGTCTATGGCCAACATCCTCGAATACCCCTGCCCGGCTCTACTATGTCTCAGGTGCCTGCAGCCGATTCTACCTTCAGGAACTTTCTGCAAATATGGCAGCAGACACGGTCTTCTATTCTGCTGGCAGTGGACCGCATGAAGAGAAAGGCAGACACTAGAAGACGAGAACCTCCCCAGTTTCTTCCAGGTACAAAGGTCTGGGTGTCTTCCAGGAATATCCGGCTGAGGGTACCATCTTGCAAGTTTTCCTCCAGGTTCCTTGGACCCTTCGAGATTCTGCTGAAGATCAATCCTGTGTCGTACAAGCTTCGACTGCCTCCTACCCTCAAGATCCCTAATTCCTTCCACGTCTCCTTGCTAAAACCCGTGGTTCTAAACCGCTACTCCAGGACTCCTAGTTCCGCAGTGGCTCCTGGCAGTTCATCCGGAACTTTTGAAGTGAGGGAGATCCTGGCCACCAAGAAAGTAGGAGGCAGGACATTTTACTTGGTGGATTGGAGGGGATTTGGTCCAGAGGAGAGGTCTTGGGAGCCAGAGGAGAATATCGAGGCCCCGGTCCTCGTGAAGAAATTTCTTTCCCGCTCTGGTCCCAAGAGGAGGGGGCGTAAGAGGGGGGATACTGTTACGTCCATGGCCGGGGATCGCCGTTCTGACTCACCTCCTGACGATCCCGGCCATGGACGCCTCTCTGCTCGGCGTCCTCCTCCCTCTGGCAGTCGCCGGCGCTGTCTTCCGGGTCCTCGCGCCGTTCCCCCGCAGGGCGCGCGCGCCCGCGCGTGCACGGTCTTAAAGGGCCAGTACGCGTCCAGCTGCCTGTAATCAGGTATTAGCCCAAATGGCTGCTGGACTATAAAAGGAGCTCTGCCCACTGGTTCCTTGCCTGAGTGTTGTTGTATTCCCTAGTCTGTCTTGCTAAAGGTCTCCCCAGTGTTTTCCAGTTCCCAGTGTTGCCCGTTCCTGCTGCCTGTACCCTGTATCCCGTACTACCGTTACCAGCTGTAAAAGCCAAGTCGTGTCTTCCGCCGCATCCGCGGCGTCACCTGATGTGAAAGCCAAGTCGTGTCTTCCGCCGCATCCGCGGCGTCACCTGCTGTGAAAGCCAAGTCGTGTCTTCCGCCGCATCCGCGGCGTCACCTGCTGTGAAAGCCAAGTCGTGTCTTCCGCCGCATCCGCGGCGTCACCTGCTGTGAAAGCCAAGTCGTTATCCTGCCACTGTCTACTATTGCCTCAGGTACCCGTTTTGAACTATAGACATTGTTTTGTACCTAGTTGGCCAGCTGCTACCCCGCTACGCGGTACGGCCCAGTGGGTCCACACCCCGCCTCGTGACAGCAGTAATGTTAGTATTTGTGTATGTAGCTGCACATAACGATATAACTATATCGCTAGTGCAGTGTAAATGGAGAGAAGTGCATGATGCTGATTGGTCAGCGTCATACGCTCCTCTGTACAACGCCCACTTGGTCTAAAGTAAAACACGCCCAGTTGGGCATTAAGAAACTCATTAGCATAAAGCTAAAAATCGCTCATAAAGTGGTTTAAAATAGATCGTTTTTCGAAATAAAAAGCATTACTGTCACCTACATTATAGCGCCGATCTTCTTATATAGGAGATAGGGCACTTATAATGTGGTGACAGAGCCTCTTGGCATGGGTTTTCATGGCCGAGCAGTTGCATGCAATCCTTACATCACCAAGCACAATGCCAAGTGTCGGAAGGATTGGTGTAATGCACGCCGCCACTGAACTCTGGAGCAGTGGAAAAGTGTTCTGTGGCGTGACTAATCATTCTTCTCTATCTGGAAATCTGACTAGTCTGGGTTTGCCTAACGTCAAGAGAGTGCTACATGCCAGACTGCATTGTTCTAACTGTAAAGTTTGGTGGAGGAGGGATAATGCTATGAGGTTATTTTTCAGGGGTTGGCGTGGACCCGTAGTTTCTGTGAAGGGAAATCTTGAGGCATCAGAATACCAAGATATTTTGGACAATTGTATGCTTCCAACTTTGTGAGAACAATTTGGGGAAGACCCTTTTCTGTTTCAGCATGACTGTGCCCCAGTGCACCAAGCAAGGTCCATAAATAAAGGCATGGTTCGATGAGTTTGGTGTGGAAAAACTTGACTGACCCACACAGAGCCCTGACCTCGACTCTATCGAACACTTTGGGATGTACTAGAATGTAGACCGCAAGCTAAGCCCTCTAATTAAATATTAGGGTCTGACATCATAAATGCTCTTCTGGACAGATGGGCAAAAAATTCCCACAGACACATTCCAAAATTATGTAGAAAGCCTTCCCAGAAGTGTTGAAGCGGTTTTAGCTGCAAAGATGGGACCAACTCCATATTAATACCTATGGATTTAGAATGGTGTGTCGTAAAAGCTCCTGTAGGTGTAATGTGCAGGTGCCCCAATACTTTTGCATAGTGTACTTTACTACAGTGACCCTAGTCCATAAAATGGCATTCAGAGGGGGAAGAATTGCTACTAGCCTGGCAGAAGTTGTACTAATACTATTGTGTAGAATTGTCCGTTAAATATTTAAATTGCTCCGCCTTTTCGTCTTACTTTAGTTGTAGGCATTTCTTTTGAGCCAAGTAGGCATTCTAATTTACCTTATTCTTTGATTCTCCTATAGTAACTTAACACCCCTAATGCTTATAGCAGCTAGGAGAGAAAACCAGCTTAGTTTGGGACTGCTCTAAATATAACTATTGCATGTCTATAATTATTTTCACTTAAATTCAGCATAAAATGATGATCTACGTTGGAGTACGTCTTCAAGGTTCGTAATTTCTATGAACTCCGTTGAGGTTATATTTTGTAAGAGCATTTTAATATCACAAAACTAATTTTATTAGTAACAATAATAAGGGTGAATTTACGTGAGACAGATTTTTTGCAGAAATTTCTGCGACTGAAAAATGCCTTCCGTACATCTGAATGGGGTTGCTTCTGCAGCATGTGCATGGATTTCTGCAAGCCCCATTCAGATGAACAGAACAGTAGCAGAAATTTCTGCAACAAATCTGCCGTGTGTGAATTCACCCGTAGCAATTTGGCCAAACTCATTTTATGTGACTGAGAATAGCTTGAATGGACTGGGCACTGCTGACAATACTGTGACTGCCAGTAGCAGTCATCATCACACTGGATTTTCCTGCCAACCCGATAACAATTCATTTATGTCAGTGAAACTATTTTCAGCCAAACAGTTATTTTGGATCTACTCCTGTAAATTATGCCAGTTCTGTGGTATTGCTCCTGTTTGACCAGTATATACATTCAAGCAGTCCTACTGATTCTTTGTTTATTTTAGTCTTATCTCGAAAGCTGTCTGTATCTTATCAGTCAGCTTGTAAAGTTTACATACTGCTCAAAAAGTAATCAAGTTTCCATTTAGTTGTCTGAAAAACACACATGAAATCAGAATGCTGGAAAATTGCGAATGAAACACTGTTATAGCAGTGTGTTTAAAATGAGGCATAATGTTGTTCATTGAAAGTGTTAAGCATATTTTTTTATAAAATGCTCGCCATAGATATTAAAAACTTACCAGCCAAAATGTACAATTTAGAATTGTTGGCCATAGATTGGTCATGTTCAGACACTTTTTGTCACATGGCATGTTTGTAGAAATATTTCCTAAAATTTTAATGTACTGTTATCAATAACTTGCAATAATGAAAAGAATGAAACATAAAATTTTACTGTTTGGGTCATAGCCTCTGAAGTCAACTAGCCAGATAAGGCCTTATTTACAAGAGCGTGTAAAACGTTTGTGTGACGGCCATTGAAACATCGGCCGTCCCACGGACCTTTGTAATTCAATGTGGCCGTTCACACAGCCGTTGTTTCAACGGACCGTGTGAAGGGTCCGTGGGAAAATAGGACATGTCCTATTTTTCCACGCTTCACACATCCTTCCATAGACTCTCATCTATGGGGGATGCGAGACATCGCGTCCCGCGGCGTCGAGCACGGATGCACCTCGGGCGTGAAAAACTGTCGTTTTTCACCACCGAGGTGCGCAACGCTCGTGTAAATAAGGCCTAACAGTTTTTGTATTTTTTTCTACTTTATTTTCCCGAATACCTTTAGGAGGAGTTCACAGAGTTTTTTGACAAGTTTTTTTTAAGCGGAAACCGCGTCGCAAAACGTGCCAAAAATGCCTCCCATTGATTTTAATGGGAGGCGGAGGCTTTTTTTTCCCGCAAGCGGAAAAACCGTCTCCCGGGAAAAATAAGGGACATGCCCTATCTTCGGGAGTTTACGCCTCTGACCTCCCATTGACATCAATGGGAGGCAGAGAAAGCGTATTTCGTGGCGTATTTTGCCCGCGGCGCTCAATGGCTGTGGCCAAAAAACGCAGCGATAAATGCCGCGATAATCGGCGTGCAGGCAGAGCAAAATCTGCCTGAAAATTCCAAACAGAATTTTGAGGCAGATTTTCCTCCTGCAAAAAAACTCCATGTGAACCCAGCCTTAGGTCAGAAATATCGTTTGGTTATCTTGCACGTACAGTTTGAGATCTGACTACACATGATCAATAATATTTAAGTCTAAGGGACCTTTCTAAAAAGTTATACTTTTGTTTCTTGATACAGTTGTTGATTTTCGAAGTACGTTTTGGAGTTTTCAGTTTCTTTATGGACTGTGGGATGTTGGCCTCCAGGATTTGTTGGTATATGCTAAAATGAATTCCTCTATTTGCACAATATTTCCAGTGCCACTGACTGTCAACCACAAAGCATTACAGAACCACCCTCATACTTGACAGAAAACCAATTTTTTTTTCTCCACAAACATACCTTCTAGTTGAAGAGTTTAGTCTTTATTTCATTAGAGCACAGCACTTGATTACAAAATGCCTCTGGCATATCTAAAGGCCCATTTCACGGGCCAACATTCGGGAAAAAGGTGCTCATTCGGCCGATTATTGACCCGTGCAAACAGGGCAGCGATCAGCCGACAAGCAAGCAAACGGGCTATAAAACCATAGTTGTCGGCAGCACATCTCCCCATGTAAACACGGGATGTGCTGCCAACAATGATGCAAACTGATGAGGATCAAATGATCGGATATGTGATAAATGTATGATTACATATAGCCCCACCGCTGGGACCTTCACCAATCACTGGAATGGGAGCCCCAAGTCCCCTGTTCCTCTTCATCTCATGGCCGGCGATGAGGAGTTTGAATGTAGAAGCGGTCAAGCAGCATGCTGCCACTTTATTCAGAGTCTATGTGATTCACTCAAGAGACTTTAAGGAAAAAACAAATCTTTTCAAAGTAGTGTGTGTCTTATAGTCATAAGTAATGGGGGCCCAGCAGTGCCAGACCCACATGATAGTTTGCTTGGTCAGGCAGAGTGCTTCATAGAGAGAACTGTAATGTTGCTTAAAGAGGTTTTCCCATCAGAGACATTTATGACATATCCACAGGATTTGTCATAAATGTCAGATAGATGCGAGTCCGACCTCTGGGACCCACACCTATCTCTTTAACGGGGTCCCATAAACCCGTTCTACCTTTTTGTGCTCACGCTGCCTCCCGGCCACTTACTGATTACATGGTCGGGAGTTACGGAAAAAGCGTAACTCGCTGAGTTACGCGGTTTCCGTAACACTCATAGAACTGAATAGTAGTTACGGAAACAGCTTGCTACGTTGCTTCCATAACTATCATTCACTACTATGGGAGTTACGGAAACCGCATAGCTCAGCGAGGCACGCTGTTTCCGTAACTCCTGTCCATGTCCCGACCATGTAATCAGGAAGTGGCCGGGAGTTAGCATGAGCACAAAAAGCTAGGACGGGGTTTAGGGGACCCCGTTCTAGAGATAGATGCAGGTCCCAGAGGTGGGACCCACATATATCTGACATTTATGACATATCCTGTGGAAAATACGTGTAGAAAAACGATAATTTTTGACGGAGTTATGACCTATCTTAGCTTTATGCTAATGACTTTCTTAATGGACAACTGGGCGTGTTTTACTTTTTGAACAAGTGGGCGTTCTGGAGAGAAGTGCATGACGCTGACCAATCAGCATCATACACTTCTCTCCATTCATTTACACAGCACATAGTTATGTGCAGCCACATAAACACACTATAACGTTACTCAAGTGACCTGACAGTGAATATACAATACCTCCAGCCAGGACGTGATGTCTATTCAGAATCCTGACACTTCTGTAGCGTCTGTGTGATATTTACAGCAAGGCAAACGTAATCTCGTTTGAAATGACAGGTTACATCCTAATCTCGCGAGATTACGCTTGCCTTGCTGTAAATATCACACAGACGCTACAAAAGTGGTCAGGATTCTGAATACACCTCCTGTCCTGGCTGGAGGTAATGTCTATTCATTGTCAGGACACTGCAGTAATGTTATAGTGTTTATGTGGCTGCATATAGCGATATAGCTATATCGCTATGTGCTGTGTAAATGAATGGGGAAAAATGTATGGCGCTAATTGGTCAGTGTCATACACTTCTCTCCACAACGCCCACTTGGTCAAAAAGTAAAACACGCCCAGTTGTCCATTAAGAAAGTCATTAGCATAAATCGAATATAGGTCATAACAACGTCAAAAATGATTGTTTTTCTAAATGAAAAACACTGCTGTAATCTACATTACAGCGCCGATCACATTATGTACAAGATAGGCCACTTATAATGTGGTGACACAGCCTCTTTAAGGCCTAAAATAGGCTGGTCACTAAGGGGCTAAGAGCATTTCCACCGCAAACAAATAAAGCAATATATTAGTAAATTCCAATAACCAAATAATGTCAATTGCTTTTATTTTACTTACACATTTTTCTATTCAGTTGTGTTGGCCATTTTTGCAAAACAGACAACAGTAAATGCATCCATACTGGTTGTCATATCTGAATTGGCTTTTCAGATGGTAAAACGGTCCAAAAATATGCGACTGTGAAGGAAAACTGCAAGAAAGTAAAAGAAAAATATTCAGCCATATTGGCACACATGCTCATAGATTGGTCTCCCGGCCAAAGGCCTCCTCTACGCAAGTCCCTTTGTCAGCTCGCCCTGCCATCCAACCACTATGAGACAACCACCCCCCAACCCTCTCTGACCACACAGGGACATGCCTGGTTAAATCTATGGCTGTAGCCTCAAAGCAGTAAAATCTCCCTGCTATTAAGATTATCTGTGCATACAGTATGAACGCTGCTCAAAGACCACATACTGGAAAGCTTTATTTCTCCAAGGGCAAAATGTGCTTTTGTTTACATTTGCAACTCCCAATTGTTTAGTACCAAATCTCTATGCAGTGTTCTAACTTCATGTTGGCAAACGTTCAGTACAGAAATGCAATATTATATAACTCAGCACATCTCCCTTTCCAACCTATCAAACACGCACTTGAATGCTATCAAAACAATTCATTGTCATCTAGCTGGCTCTTGGGTTGTGTTGGCATCAACAAGGGTTACCCAAGGGTAATTCTGAGGTCGGATTGATTTCCAGAGAACAAGACTAGGTCGATATCAATGGTAGAACAGTGGTGATGACCTCAGCGACAGCGTAAAACCTGACGCCCATGTCTGTCCCACTCTCTGTTTGACGTCCATAAGCCTTGATATCCACAGAAGAGATATTGTTTCTAATTCATTTGTCACTCACATGTGGGTGAACGCAGCAGCTGGAAGACGTGTGGATGTTTGCAATATTTACTGAAATAAAAGTCATAAATGATATTTGATTTACTCATTTGAGAGCTATTACGGGAAAATTGCTTGTAATGTGTCAGCATGAGTTGCAGAGAGAATGATAATGAATACAATTCATTTCAGAGCACCAATAAATTCAATATAGCTGCAGTATTTTGGGCTAAAGTTGTGGGATTCTGTGGCCCAACAGTTTAGGCAACAAAAAAGCACACAAAAAAGTTCCAAATGTGATGTGCGACACATTTGTTGTAAAATTTTAAATTTTTCTCGTCTGTCTGAAAAGTTGGTATTTGCTCCAAGGAGACATAGTTTAACTCTTTCCCGACATTTGCCGTAGCTGTACATCATAGCCAGGAATGAGGAGTATAGAGGTGGATGGGGCTGCATACTCAGCGGTTGTCAGCTGTAACGGCTGGGAATGGAGATAACTCAGATTCTGGTCATTTAACCACTTAGATGCTGCAGTCAATAACGGCATCTAAGTCATTAGAAAAAAGGGATGGGGCCCCGCCGTAACCCCTTAATGAAGGCAGCCAGGCTGCCATGTTTCTGCTTCATTTAAATCCTGTCAGAAGCAGGGCTTAATAGCAGCTGGTAAATAGCACAATACACTTCACATAAAATTGCAGTGTATTGTACCAAATATCAAACAATCGCTTGTTTAGGGGGACTAAAAAAAATAAAATTAAAAAAAACTGTTAAAATATTTAATGTACAAAAAAAATAAAAAATATAAAGTAAAAAAAACATCAACTTCCATTCTTCCCCTACAGCAATGTAAAAAATAAAATAAAAAATACACATGATTGGTATCGCCGCATCCTTAAAAGTCCAAACTATAACAATATAACATTATTGATCCTGGAGAATGCTGTAAAACAAAATTAAACTGCCAAATTTGTTGTTTTTTGGTCATCTTACCTCCCAAATAAAATGGAATAAAAAAAGTGATCAAAAAGTTGTATGTAGCCAAAAATACTTCAGCTCGCCCTGCAAAAAACAAGCCCTTACACCACTCCATTGCTCTTAAAATATGGCGACACAAAAGTAGTACTTAAAAAAACAATATCAATTTTGTATCGCCGTAAAAAATGACGGTAAAAAAGCTATGACTTTTAGATGAAAGGAAAGAAAATAAATGAAAAACTTTCAATTATTAGGTCAATGCCATGAAAACGACGCAAACTCCCGGCTCATAACAGGAGTAGATATAATTTTTTTGCCTGTTTGAGTGTTCAAAATGTGCAAACATTAGATGTCCTATGACATTCCAAATTCGTGAGCAATGATGTAATAACACAATATTTTGCAATCCAAATGAAAATCCCATTTTTATAGTGTAAATACGTTCTAAGTTATAATGTCCTTAAAGAGGCTCTGTCACCAGATTTTGCAACCCCTATCTGCTATTGCAGCAGATAGGCGCTGCAATGTAGATTACAGTAACGTTTTTATTTTTTAAAAACGAGCATTTTTGGCCAAGTTATGACCATTTTCGTATTTATGCAAATGAGGCTTGCAAAAGTACAACTGGGCGTGTTGAAAAGTAAAAGTACAACTGGGCGTGTATTATGTGCGTACATCGGGGCGTGTTTACTACTTTTACTAGCTGGGCGTTGTGTATAGAAGTGTCATCCACTTCTCTTCACAACGCCCAGCTTCTGGCAGTGCAGCACTGTGACGTCACTCACAGGTCCTGCATCGTGTCGGCACCAGAGGCTACAGATGATTCTGCAGCAGCATCGGCGTTTGCAGGTAAGTCGATGTAGCTACTTACCTGCAAATGCTGATGTTGCTGCAGAATCAAGTGTAGCCTCTGGTGCCGACACGATGCAGGACCTGTGAGTGACGTCACAGTGCTGCACTGCCAGAAGCTGGGCGTTGTGAAGAGAAGTGGATGACACTTCTATACACAACGCCCAGATAGTAATAGTAGTAAACACGCCCCGATGTACGCACATAATACACGCCCAGTTGTACTTTTACTTTTCAACACGCCCAGTTGTACTTTTGCAAACCTCATTTGCATAAATACGAAAATGGTCATAACTTGGCCAAAAATGCTCGTTTTTTAAAAATAAAAACGTTACTGTAATCTACATTGCAGCGCCTATCTGCTGCAATAGCAGATAGGGGCTGCAAAATCTGGTGACAGAGCCTCTTTAAATACGCTGGCAGTTGACCGAACGTGATGGTTTGTGTATCAGAGCCAAGAGTTTAATTATATTCCCATATATTACAAGATGTGATGTATTTTTGAGTATTTATTTTATGTAATTAAAATAACACATCATTATCCATGCATATTTGTTAAAATGCCATCCGTGGTCAAGTCTTGTGCAAGTACATGTGTTCATAGCCTATATAGTGTGTTCTGAATAGAAACAGAAGCTGTAAACGGAGTATATTTTATTCCTGGCACCTTCTCTCATCAGCCTTGACTCTAGGGTAGGTGCCTGGAATCAAGCATTCCTTCTGTCTAAGGAGGTTGACCACTCATCATAGGTTTGATCAGCGACACATTTACATGAATGCATTAATTACCCGTTATTTGTATGGTCGACATATGCTACAATGTTGTACAGACAGTGGATGTACAGTTAGGACTCACAATCTAATTTCCCTATCTAAGAGAAAATCTCATAGCAAGCCAATGCTCCAAAAGTTTGTTTTGTGGAGTACTCAGGGGAGGCGCACAATAAATTTGTGACCAAACTGCAAGGTGTAAATTGTACATTCAGTCATAAGTGGTAACTGCGAAACTGAAAATCACATTGTCAAAATTCTATATATTTATTTGCATTGTGCACAGAGAAATAAGAATTTGATCCCTTTGGCAAACAAGACTTAATACTTGGTGGCAAAACCCTTGTTGGCAAGCACAGCAGTCAGACGTTTTTTGTAGTTGATGATGAGGTTTGCACACATGTTAGATGGAATTTTGGCCCACTCCTCTTTGCAGATCATCTGTAAATCATTAAGATTTCGAGGCTGTCGCTTGGCAACTCGGATCTTCAGCTCCCTTCATAAGTTTTCGATGGGATTAAGGTCTGGAGACTGGCTAGGCCACTCCATGACCTTAATGTGCTTCTTTTTGAGCCACTCCTTTGTTGCCTTGGCTGTATGTTTCGGGTCATTGTCATGCTGGAAGACCCAGCCACGAGCCATTTTTAATGTCCTAGTGGAGGGAAGGAGGTTGTCACTCAGGATTTGACGGTACATGGCTCCATCCATTCTCCCATTGATGCGGGGAAGTAGTCCTGCGCCCTTAGCAGAGAAACACCCCCAAAACATAATGTTTCCACCTCCATGCTTGACAGTGGGGACGGTGTTCTTTGGGTCATAGGCAGCATTTCTCTTCCTCCAAACACGGCGAGTAGAGTTAATGCCAAAGAGCTAAATTTTAGTCTCATCTGACCACAGCACCTCCTTCCAATCACTCTCAGAATCATCCAGATGTTCATTTGCAAACTTCAGATGGGCCTGTACATGTGCCTTCTTGAGCAGGGGGACCTTGCGGGCACTGCAGGATTTTAATCCATTACGGCGTAATGTGTTACCAATGGTTTTCTTGGTGACTGTGGTCCCAGCTGCCTTGAGATCATTAACAAGTTCCCCCCGTGTAGTTTTCGGCCGAGCTCTCACCTTCCTCAGGATCAAGGATACCCCACGAGGTGAGATTTTGCATGGAGCCCCAGATCGATGTCGATTGACAGTCATTTTGTATGTCTTCCATTTTCTTACTATTGCACCAACAGTTGTCTCCTTCTAACCCAGCGTCTTACTTATGGTTTTGTAGCCCATTCCAGCCTTGTGCAGGTCTATGATCTTGTCCCTGACATCCTTAGAAAGCTCTTTGGTCTTGCCCATGTTGTAGAGGTTAGACTCAGACTGATTAATTGAGTCTGTGGACAGGAGTCTTTTATACAGGTGACCATTTAAGACAACTGTCTTTAATGCAGGCACCAAGTTGATTTGGAGCGTGTAACTGGTCTGGAGGAGGCTGAACTCTTAATGGTTGGTAGGGGATCAAATACTTATTTCTCTGTGTACAATGCAAATAAATATATATAATTTTGACTATGTGATTTTCTTTATTTTTTTTATATAATCTATCTCTCACTGGTAAAATTAACCTAGCCTAAAAATTCTAGACTGTTCATGTCTTTGAAAGTGGGCAAACTTACAAAATCAGCAAGGGATCAAATACTTATTTCCTTCACTGTAATAAAAATTATTGGAGGTGGTGATACAGACATACAAGAACAATTATAGGTATATAGATGTCAGTCATTCCATATTTAGCACAATTAAAACGTTGAAGGATGCTCCTCGGAAATCGTAATTGTTTTCTTTACTGATACATTTAACAATAAAGTGATTAAGTTGAATAGGATAATAAATATATTTATGTAGTGATCGATCTGCCCCTCCCTATAAATACAGCATTAGGGATTATTAAAAAAATAAAAATGTTTTTAATTCAATAAAGGATAAGTTATAGGGTTATTTCCCTCATAAATATCTATGTTGGGACTACTACAAGCTAGGCTGGACTACTGTAAGCTAGGAGCCACACACTGTCGCAGACTTCTATGAGAATGACAACCTATATTGTTGCATAGATGAAATTACAGTCCACCCAACTGAATCTAGTCCTCTCTCCCTGCATCCACAATACCAAATCTTACAAAACTTTTATTATTCACATTAAAAAAGAGCAGTCGGCTCTCCTGACATGTCTGTTTTAGTAAGTGTATTCCCTATAAAATCACAATTTTGGAGCATCTTATCTTAGAACTCTGTGTTGTTCCTTTCCTCTGTTATTCCTCTTAGAAATGGAAGAATACATTGAAAACTGGGTGTTACCATTCCCCTTGTCAATGGGGTGTGTCCCTACACAGTCGGAGACTGTGAGCACTGATTGGACGGCGTCACACTGTGTAGGGACACAACCACAACTGGTAACACCCAGTTGTTAATTTATTAATAAACGTGTAGGAGAAATAATGGTACAAAGCAAAAAAAAGATTCTCCAGAATTGTTATTTTATGGACAATACAATAATTTATTAAAACAGATATGTCAGGACAGCTGACTTTTCCTCTTCAAAAACACAGCAAAACTGAATGTTTTCCAACCAGAAAAAAATATATAACATATTTAAAATTAGTACAATTATATTTTAAATACAGTGCTTGTGGTGGAACGGTCTGAGATTTAGGTGTCCTGATGCTTGTTGCAGTTCGTAACCTCAAACTACTGTTTTTCAAGCTCTGCTTATTTTACCCTTCTTCAGAAGTAGAGAGATCACCCTGAAAATTGCGACCCTACTCTGGAGCCTTACCCTATTATACCCTGTGATGCCCCTATCTTCCCTAAAATGTTTAAAGGGGTTTCCCAGCCAATAAAAATTGATGGCCTATCCTCAGGATAGGCCATCAATAGCGCAGCTTCCTCTTCATGTCTTCTTGCTCACTGTGAATCGTCGACACGCATTTAGCGGCGATTCACAGGTATTGCAGCCTTTTCACCTATTGAAGTGACTCGCCGCTAAATGCGCGTCGAAGATTCACAGTGAGCAAGAAGAAACGACGGGGAAGCAGTGCTCGTACGAACACTGCACTCCCGTCAAAACAGCTGATCGGCGGGGGTCCCGGGAGTTAGACCCCGAACCATCAGCTATTGATGGCCTATCCTGTGCAAACTATAAATGCTGCATGATGGAAAATATGTGAATGTTTATTTTTTTTAAGGGGGGTGGTTTTGGTAATGTAAAATATTTGTGTTCTATATTTGGCTATACATGAACACAGATGTTTGCCGGTAGTGCTTCTAGCATAGCCCCTGCAAAAAAATATCATAAGATAATTATATGTTCAGTAAGTACAAAATGGATGTTAACCGCATCAATATGCATTCTGGGACTTGGAAGTCTTCTATTAGTTTCTTCAGACAGAGCAATAAGCACATCTGCATTTTACAGCTCGACAGCAACATAAAAAGAGTTTTTGTTAAACATAGTGAATATATGGCTTTCCCATTGTATTGAGCAAAATAGTTTCAAACTCTGTAGGTCATAATTCTCTGAGGCTTTAAGAAAGCTTTCCAAACCTGTGGAGCCTTTAGCGGTTTTAGGCAACAGAGCTAATAGCAGTTTATCAGCCAAAGATTTTAAGATTTCTTTGCCAAGTTTCAGCACGATACAGTACTTACATGCAATTGAAAACAAGCAGTGCCCTTTAATTATCCGGACCCATTAACCCTACTAACATTCTGGGGTAAGGCACTAGTCTCCTGTTTACACAAAGGTAATTAATTGTTCTAGGCAGATAAAAGACTTGTTATTCACCTAGAAGAGGTAGGAATATGGAAGGCCGTCATCCTAGCATGTGAATATTCTGCGTCCAGTGACTTGTATTGTATTGGGAGCAGGACCGGACTGGGACTTAAAATCAGCCCTGGCATTTTTAAGCACACAAGCCCACCGCAGGCCATATGCAGTCTTTAAATCTCCCCATTTAATAAATGGGGAGATTAAAACAGGTGTAAATGAAAGAGGAATAGTCCTGATAGCTCCAACTCCAACAAATCCACTGATTTTCCACGAGAATAATGAACATGCTCATTATTCTAAAGGATTTTTTTTTGCGGAGCGGAAAAAAATTAATGTAGACTTATTTCCGCTGCATGTGAATGGGGTAAAAAATAGCCCATTGACTTGTAATGGATGCAGAATGTTAGTGGATTTGAAAGTGATTTAGGTGTGGAATCAGGGACTTAGCCCTAATCAAATCCTGATTGCGTGATCATGGCCTAATACTGACGTATAAAGATTGCAAATTATACCATTATACAATGCTAAAATATCACCATACTGTAACTAAATAGTAGGATTTCAATTTTATATTCAGCCATATACACACTAATGCTCAGATGCAACCCACAAGCTAGACAGATGCTGCATTCGTGCCACTCACACCTAGGACACATGCGCACGCACACCTAGGACACATGCGCACTCACACCTAGGACACGTGCGCATGCACACCACTCACAATTATGGCTCATGCGCACACACATCACTCACAATTATGGCTCATACGCACGCACACCTAAGCACCCATGTGCACGCACATCACTTACACCTAGCACTCATCCCCCTCTCACACCTAGGACATATGTCGCACATGCACCACTCATACCTAGGACACATACGCACGCACACCACTCACACCTAGGATATATCCTCCAATTTCAACACTCACATCTAAGACATATGCCGCACGTTGTCTACCCACACCAAGGACACATGTTGAACATGCACTACTCACATCTGGCACAGATGCTGCACACACCACTCACATACTAGACAAATACCACTCACACACTAGACACGTACCACACGCTAGACACATACCGCACACACCACACAAATGCTAAACACAAACCTCACATAACACTTACACACTAGACCTATACCACACAACACTTACATTGAAAACAACATGCACACAAATGCCACTAATACATTAGAAGACACAAAACTCACACAAATTGCATATTTCAACTAGTCACACTACAAAAATCAATCCAACACTTCACTCACATTGCTATATTTACCTGCTTTCTTTTGTAGACTGCTGATTCTTGGGCACTGGCATGCAGGATGCTGGCAGTACATAGGCATCTATACCTGAGATGCCCCCTCCACGTGCCAAAGAAGCCATGCCCCTTTTACAAAACTCCTCCCATCTGTGGCTCAAATTAACCATCATCTGATGCTCACCCTATTAACCCTATAGCTCCTATCTACAGTATCTGGACCCCCTCCCCTCCCACAAGCAGGCTGCTTGCAGATACTCTGTGTATCACCCTTATCCTTTACACTCACTTATGCCCCCCTACCCCCTTCATTGTAGTAGGCTTCTTGCAGCTTACATGAAGCTGAAGCAGATAAAGAAATAAACCTACTGGCGCTACAGCCATCAGCAACATACCTGGCAGGGGCTGGAGTCTTCTTCTCCTCGGCAGCCAGACTGAAGCTGTGCTCAGGGGGCAGTAGAAAGAGCAAGCCCATCACTGATTAGATTTGATTTGTACATGCAGACTGGGCAGGTACTGATTCTCCTTTTCCTCTGCAGCGCCAAAGATGTGCGCTAATAAGCTAGGCATCAGTGCAAAAAACAAGTCTAGAGCAGATTAGCTGTGGCTCGGCAAACAAGCACTATACTTCATTTCTGCAGTGCTCCTTCCAATCATTCATTTCTGCAGTGCTCCTTCCAATCATTGCAGAGTACACAGCAATAAATCTCGGAAAGATGTGGTTTTAAACACCAGGAGGCAGCAGTTATTAAAATGTTGGTGCTTGTGTTCACCACTGTCCGCAGGGCCGATTCTAGCTTTTCGGCTACCTGAGGTGAAAATTGAAATGGCGCCCCCCAGATTTTGATTGACATCCCCCTGTCTGTTATACGTCACTAGCAGCCTCCTCCAACTCTTGCGGATGCGCCGTTGCCTTGTACTGGCATGCGCGGTGCAGCCGGGCAGAGTACACCTCGCTGCACGATGCGTGCCCAAGTAGTAAAAGGCAATGGCGCATCCGAGAGAATTGGAGGAGACTGGTAGTGATGTATAACAGCTAGAGGGATGTCAATCAAGCATGGAAAGTTGGGTTTGGAGGCAGGACTATGTGACTCTTTAGGATAGTGGCTCCGCCCCATTACCCTTTAATGAGTAATTAGCCTATAGTGTACGCAAGTTTAAAAGTTGATTGCTTTACATTTTTATGCATCTGAAAACAACATACAGGGGAATGTTTGGAAATATTGTCAGCTCATGTATTACTGTATGGTGGCGGTTCAAGGGGTTAAAACTACCCGACAGGTTCCCATTAAATATACAATCAATTGAAAACAATTCCATTTGGCCTGCAATTTTGTTATTATAAATATATATTATAAATATATTCTATATAATTACAGCTCCAGAACCAAGCTGTGACATATACGGCTCCAGAACCAAGCTCAGTACATATATACAGCACCAGAAAAAAAGCTCAGTACATAAATACAGCACCAGAACAAAGCTCAGTACATACTAGTTGTCACGACGTATTGTGTGGACCCACTGGACCGTACCGCGTAGCGGGGTAGCAGCTTACCATTCGGAACAGGTACCTGAGGCAATGTAGACAGTAGCGGAAGCACGACTTGACTTTCACAGCAGATGACACCATGGATGCAGCGGAAGACACCACTTGACTTTCTTAGTAGATACGATAGCACGGGATACAGGGTACAGGCAGCAGGAACGGGTAACACTGGGAACTGGAAAACACCGGGAGACCATTTGCAAGACAAACTTAGGTATACAATAACGCTAAGGCAAGGAACAAGTGGGCAGAGCCCCTTTTTATAGTCCAGCAGCCATTTGGGCTAATTATTGATGGGTGACAGCTGGACGCGTACTGGCCCTTTAAGGTCGTGCACGAGCGGGCGCGCGCACCCTGCGGGAAACAGTCCGAGGACACGGAAGTGAGTGCCGGCGTCTATCTGTAGGGAGCTGACGCTGCGAAGACAGATGTCCATGGCCGGGGCCATCAGAGGGTAAGTCTAAACGACGGCCCCCGGCTATAGATGTTACAGTATCCCCCCCTCTTGGAATCAGAGCAGGAAAGAAATTTCTTCACGGGGGCAGGGGCATCGATGTTCTCCTCTGGCTCCCAAGACCTCTCCTCTGGACCAAATCCCCTCCAATCCACCAAATAAAACATCCTCCCTCCCACTTTCTTGATGGCCAGGATCTCCCTTACTTCGAAAGTTCCGGATGAACCGCCAAGAGCCACTGCGGAACTAGGAGTCCTGGAGTAGCGGTTCAGGACCACAGGTTTCAGCAAGGAGACATGGAAGGAGTTAGGGATCTTGAGGGTAGGAGGCAGTCGAAGCTTGTACGACACAGGATTCATCTATAGCAGAATCTCGAAGGGTCCAAGGAACCTGGGGGCAAACTTGCAAGATTGCACCCTCAGCCGGATATTCCTGGAAGACAGCCAGACCTTCTCAGGGTCCATCTTGAGACCCTGATCAGAGGTGATCTAGCCCAGGAAGGGTAGCGACTTCTCTTGGAACACGCACTTCTCCAACTTGGCGTAAAGAGGATTCTCCCTTAATCGAAGCAACACCTGTTGGACATGGCCCTGACGAGTCACAAGATCTGGGGAAAAAATCAAGATATCATCGAGATACACCACAACACAGACATAGAGGAGATCACGAAAAATTTCATTGACAAATTCTTGAAACACTGCGGGGGCGTTACACAAGCCGAAGGGCATGACCAAATATTCGTAGTGTTCATCACGTGTGTTAAATGCAGTCTTCCACTCGTCACCCTGACAGATCCGGATTAGATTGTAAGCCCCCTGCAGGTCTAGCTTGGAAAAAAATTTTGCCCCCCCCCCCCGTATGCGATCAAAGAGTTCCGAAATCAACGGCAATGAGTACCTGTTCTTCGCCGTGATCTGGTTGAGGCCTCGGTAGTCAATGCAGGGTCGAAGGGATCCATCCTTCTTTTTGACGAAGAAAAACCCGGCTCCGGCCGGGGATGAAGACTTTTGTATGAAGGCCCTCTCCAGATTCTCCTTAATGTAGGCCGACATAGACTGGGTCTCTGGCAAAGAGAGAGGGTATACTCTACCGTGAAGAGGAGAGGAATCAGGAACCAAGTCGATAGGGCAATCGTACGCTCGATGTAGTGGCAATGTCTCTGCTTCCTTTTTGTTGAAGACATCAGCAAACTGAGAGTAACATGGAGGCAACCCTGCCAATGACTGATGCGGAGAAGGCTGAGATGGATGGACATGCACCAGACAGTGGTCGAGACACTTGGGGCCCCACTGGAGAACCTCTCCGGAGTTCCAAGACAGGACTGGGGCGTGTAGACGGAGCCAAGGCAAACCCAGCAGCACGGGGTTCATGGCCTTGGACAGGACATACAGGGAGATGAGCTCAGAATGAAGAGCTTCCACTTGAAGTCTTAATGGCTTGGTCACAGACAACACTGGGTCAGGCAAAGGCAGTCCATCTACCGAGGCAACGATCTCTCCAGCAAAACAGTGGGCAATTGAAGAAGATCCACAAGGTCTTGGCAGATGAAATTGACTGCGGAGCCAGAGTCCAGGTAGGCAGAGACTGGATGAGGTCTCTCGCCAGCGACGATGGTCACAGAAATAAACAGTTTGGAAGAGTTCTCTATTAAACGCTGTAGCGCCCAGGGTTGTCTCTCCAACCAATGCCAGGCATTGGAGTTTCTTTGGCCTCTGGGAACACAGACGCACGACATGGCCAGCGAGGCCGCAATATAGGCAGAATCCAGAGGTGTGCCTGCGCTGTTTTTCTTGATCGGACAGTTTACAGTTTAAGCCGATCCACCTGCATCGGAACCTCGGGCACAGCAGAAGAACAAGGCAAGAGGGATTGCTGGAAGTTTGGCGCCAGTCTAGGAAGCCGTCTTTCCTTTAGAATCTCTTGAGATCTCTCCCTGAGCCTTATGTCCACATGGGTAGCCAGTAGAATCAGGTCGTCCAAGGCAGCTGGGAGATCTCGAGCAGCCAGCTCATCCTTGATCTCGGGCAATAGGCCATGCCAGAAGGATGCTACCAAGGCCTCATTGTTCCAGGACAATTCTCCTGCCAGAGTCCGGAACTGGATGGTGTATTCGCCCACGGAGGCGTCCTCCAGACGCAGGTTAAAGATAGCAGTGGCTGCCGACGAGACTAGTCCAGGCTGCTCAAATACGGAACGGAACAACCGCACGAACCCCTGGAAGTCTCGGGTCTCGGGTCCCTGTCGTTCCCAGATTGGATTCGCCAATGCCAGGGCCTTGCTGGCAAGTAGATATATAACGAAGGCGATCCTGGCTCTGTCCGAAGGAAATGCTCGGGCGTGCAGAGTGAAGTGGATTTGGCATTGATTCAGAAACCCCCTGCATGAACTTGCGTCTCCATGGAACCGAAGTGGCAATGGCAGCGAGAACCGAGGGTCCGAACTGGGACTGCCAGGAGGTGTAGCAGGAGGGTCGATCGGAGGAGCTTGAATAGGAGCGGTGAAGGAAGTAGCTAGCGCCCCTAGCTGCTGTACCATGGAGTCTACTGTCACAAAGAGATGATCCTGTCGTGCTTGCAGATCCTGCAGGTCCGCCTGCATGGCTTGGGAGAATGACAGGCCCTTGACTTGGCCAGCAGGGTCCATGGCCTGAGCGTACTGTCATGACGCGGGGTGTAGACCCACTGGGCCGTACCACGTAGCGGGGTAGCAGCTGGCCAACAAGGTACAAAACCATGTCTATAGTTCGGAACGAGTACCTGGAGCAATGTAGACAGTAGCGGAAGCACGACTTGACTTTCACAGCAGGTGACACCGTGGATGCAGCGAAAGACACGGCTTGACATTCTCAGTAGATACGATGGCACGGGATACAGGTTACAGGCAGCAGGAACGGGTAACACTGGGAACTGGAAAACACTGGGAGACCATTTGCAAGACAAACTTAGGTATACAACAACGCTCAGACGAGGAACAAGTGGGCAGCAGCCATTTGGGCTAATTATTGATGGGTGACAGCTGGACGCGTACTGGCCCTTTAAGCCCGTGTGCGTGACCTGCGGGAAACAGTCCGAGGACCCGGAAGTGAGTGCCGGCGTCTCCCTGGAGGGAGCCGACACCGCGAAGACAGATGTCCATTGCCGGGGCCTTCAGAAGGCAAGTATGAACGACGGCCCCCGGCCATAGACGTTACACTAGTCCTTCTCAATGAATTAGAATATCATCAAAAAGTTAATTTATTTCAGTAATTCAATTCAAAAAGTGAAACTCATATATTATATAGATTCATTACACACAGAGGGATCTATTTCCAGCTTTTTTTCTTTTAATGTTGATGATTATGGCTAACATTTAATAAAAACCCAAAATTTAGTATCTCAGACAATTAGAATATTAAATAAGCCCAATTTCAAAAATTATTTTTAATACCGAAATGTTGGCCTACTGAAAAGTATGTACAGTATATGCAATCAATACTTGGTCGGAGCTCCTTTTGCATGAATTACTGCATCAATGCGGCATGGCATGGAGGTGATCAGTCTGTGGCACTGCTGAAGTGTTATGGAAGCCCAGGTTGCTTTGATAGCGGCCTTCAGCTTGTCTGAATTGTTGACTCCGGTGTCTCATCTTCCAGTTGACAATCCCCCATAGATTCTCTATGGGGTTTAGGTCAGGCGGGTTTGCTGCCTAAGCACAGTGATACTGTGGTTATTGAACCAGGTATTGGTACTTTTGGCAGTGTGGGCATGTGCAATCATCATCTCCATAAAGCTTGCCAGCAGAGGGAAGCATGAAGTGCTCTAAAATTTCCTTATAGACGGCTGGGTTGACTTTGGACTTGATATAACACAGTGGACCACCACCAGCAGATGACATGGCTCCCCAAACCATCACTGACTGTGGAAACTTCACACTGGACTGCAAGCAACTTGGATTGATGCCTCTCCACTCTTCCTCCAGACTCTGGGACCTTGATTTCCAAATGAAATTCAAAATTTACTTTCATCTGAAAACAGGACTTTGGACCACTGAGCAACAGACCAGTCCTTTTAACCCCTTCCCTCTTTGGCCACTTTCGACCTTCCTGAAAGAGCCATTTTTCAAATCTGACATGTTTCACTTTATGTGGTAATAACTTCGGAATGCTTTTACCTATCCAAGCGATTCTGAGACTGTTTTCTCGTGACACATTGGACTTTGTTACTGGCAAAATTTGCTCGTTACATTTAGTATTTAATTGTGAAAAACACTAAAATGTAGCGAAAAATTTCAAAAATTAGCATTTTTCTAAATTTAATATCTGCTTGTAAGACAGTCAGTTATAGCACACAAAATTTTTGCTAATTAACATCCTCATATGTCTACTTTAGATTGGCATAATTTTTTAGAACATCCTTTTATTTTTCTAGGACGTTACAAGGCTTAGAACTTTAGCAGCAATTTCTCACATTTTCAAGAAAATTTCAAAATGCTGTTTTTACAGGGGCCAGTTCAGTTGTGAAGTTGGTTTGAGGGCCTTATATATTAGAAACCCCCAATAAGTCACCCCATTTTAAAAACTTCACCCCTCAAAGTATTCAAAACAGCATTTAGAACGTTTCTTAACCCTACAGATGCTTCACAGGAATAAAAGCAAAGCAGAGGTGAAATGTACAAATTTAAATTTGTTTTGCAGAAATTTATTTTTAATCAATTTTTTTTATAACACAGAAAGTTTTACCAGAGAAAGGCAACTCAATATTTATTGCCCAGGTTCTGCAGTTTTAGGAAATATCCCACATGTGGCCCGAGCGTGCTACTGGACTGAAGCACCGGGCTCAGAAGCAAAGGAGCACCTAGTGGATTTTGGGGCCTTCTTTTTATTAGAATATATTTTAGGCACCATGTCAGGTTTGAAGGGCTCTTGCAGGGCCAAAACAGTGGAAATCCCCCAAAAGTGACCCTATTTGGGAAACTACATTCCTCAAGGAAATTATCTAGAGGTATAGTGAGCATTTTGACAATACAGGTTTTTTTTGCAAAAATTATTGGAAGTAGGCCGTGAAAATTAAAACCTACATTTCTTCAAAGAAAAATGTAGTTTTAGCTAAGTTTTTCTCATTTCTACAAGGACTAAAGGAGAAAAAGCACCACAAAATTTGTAAAGCAATTTCTCCCGAGCAAAACAATACCCCACATGTGGTCATAAACTGCTGTTTGGGCACACAGTAGGGCTCAGAAGGGAAGGAGCAGCATTTGGCTTTTGGAGTCTAGATTTTGCTGGATTCATTTCTAGTCGCATTTGCAAAGCCCCTGTGGGAACAAAACAGTAGAAACCCCCCAGAAGTGACCCCATTTTGGAAAATCTGTATTCACCTAGGGGTGTAGTTAGCATGTTAATCCCGCAGGTTTTTCCAGAAATTAGTGTGCATTCAATGTTCCAGAGAAAATTTTATTTTTTTCCATAGATATGCCAATATGGGGTGCCCAGCTTGTGCCACCATAACAAGACAGCTCTCTAATTATTATGCAGTGTTTCCCGGTTTTAGAAACACCCTACATGTGGCCCTAATCTTTTTCCTGGACATTCGACCAGGCTCAGGAGTGAAAGAGCACCATGCGAAATTGAGGCCTAATTTGGCGATTTACAAAGTATTGGTTCAAAATTGCAGGGCTCTGATGTGAAGTAATAAAAGAAACTCCTCAGAAGTGACCCCATTTTGGAAACTACACCCCTCAAGGAATTTATTAAGGGGTGTAGTGAGCATTTTCACCCCACAGGTCTTTTCCATAAATTATTGCGCTGCGGATGGTGCAAAGTAAAAATTTAAATTTTTCCCTAGATATGCCATTTCAATGGCAAATATGTTGTGCCCAGCTTGTGCCCCTGGAGACACAGACCCCAAAAATTATTAAAAGGGTTCTCCCGGGTATGGTGATGCCATATATGTGGAAGTACACTGCTGTCTGGGCACGCTGTAGGGTTCAGAGGGGAGGGATCGCCATTTGGCTTTTGGAGCGTGGATTTTGCTTGGTAGTTTTGTTTGGAGTTTTACTGGTATTTCAGTTTCTAATGTGGGGGTACATGTAAACCAGGCAGTATGCATCAGGGGCATAGTCAGGTGGTATAATAATGGGGTAAAATAAACCATAGATGTGTGTTAGGCTAGGTTGACACCGTTTCTCTGGCCGCAAATGGCTGAAAAACGGCCGAAGAATCGGAAGCAGAACGCCTCGAAACATCGCCCGGGGAAAAAAAAGTACACGTCACTTCTTGAGACATTTTTGGAGCAGTTTTTCATTGACTCTATATAAAAACCGCTCCAAAAACGGCCGTAAAAAACGCCGCGAAAAACGCGAGTTTGAATAAAAAAACATCTGAAAATCAGGAGCTTTTTTCCCTTGAAAACAGCTCTGTATTTTAAGACATTTTTGGTTAAGCGTGTAAACATACCCTTACGCTGTGAAGCAATCCATTAATGCACAGGCCAATGTCACACTGATAAATGATGTCCTTCCTTTATCCCCCTTTTGGTCCACACTCTGTACCTTTGCAGTTTGGGGAATTTTGCTGGGAAAGTGTTGTCCTGGTATAATACGGGCACCCTCACTTCCAGCAGATATGTTTGGGCCCGCCCCTTTCCTGGTTCCCTAATTTTAGGGCCTTGATAATTCGCCTCTTGAAACAGAAGAAATGTTCCCCTCGAGCCTGCACAGTTGCATATCTTTTCTTTTCTGGCTTATTGAAGCCTTAACTAATTTTATTTTTTGATGTAGTGGTATGAGGGCTGTTTTTTTGCGGGGCGAGCTGTAGTTTTCATTGGTACCATTTTGGGCTACATGTGACTTTTTGATCACTTTTTATCCTATTTTTTGGGAGGCCGGGTAATCAAAAAACTGCAATTCTGGCATAGTTTTTTAGTTGTTTTTTTTTATACAGTGGTAACCATGCGTTATAAATTACATGTTAACTTTTATTCTGCGGGTCAGTACGATTCCGGTGATACCAAATTTATAGCACTTTTTTATGTCTTACAACTTTTTGCACAATAAAATTACTTTTGTAAAAGAATGTATTATTTCTGTCGCCAAGTTCTGAGAACCATTACTTTTTAAATTTTTAGTTGACAAAGATGTATGAGGGCTTGATTTTTGCAAGACGAGCTATAGTTTTTATAGGTACCATTTTTGGATACATGCAACTTTTTGATCACTTTTTAGTCTAATATTTGTGGGGCAAAGTGACCAAAAAAAATTGAAATTCTGGTATAGTTTTTTACTCGGTCTTTTTACGCCGTTGACCGCGTGGAATAAATAACATAATATTTTTATAGTTCAGGCCGCTACGGTCGCGGCGATACCAAATATGTATGGTTTCTTTTTTTCAATAATAATGGACTTGATAAGGGAAAAAGGGCGATTGCATTTTATTTTATTACTTTAAACTTTTATTATATGTTTTCAAACTTTTTTTTATACTTTTTTTTTTTAAGTCCCACTAGGGGACTGTAGTGCAATGTATTAGATCTCTCAGTCATTCACTGACAGCAAGCAGATTAGGCTTTGCCACCCGTTGAGCCATAATCGACTTCCGTAATGGCAGAGCAGGAGGCCATTATTAGACCTCCTGTTGCCATAGCAGCAGTCGGCGGCCCTGATTGCATGGCAGAGCTGCCCATCTGCTAACAACCTCTAAAATGCAGCGATCGCTTTAAATCGCTGCATCTAAGGGGTTAATGGCAGGGATCGAAGCTAATTTCGGTCCCCACCATTACAGCCAGATGTCAGCTGTAAGATACAGCTGACATCCGGGGATGATGGCACCGACTTCTGAGCTGGTGCTATCCATTTGTAGTATGGATACGGCAAATGCGGGAAGTACTAGCTTTCCATGACGTTTCCATATGACAAATGTCGGGTAGGGGTTAAACCTTTGCAGATGTTTTGTGTTGATTAGCTAATTAGAGTGTGACACCATGACTCTACAATCTTGAACGTTTACCCAATATTCAAATTTTCGGAGAGACTAAATTTTGTGTTTTCATTAACCGTTAGCCATAATCATCAACATTAAAATAAAAAAAAAGCTGGAAATAGATCACTCTGTGTGTAATGAATCTATATAATATATGTGTTTCAATTTTTGAATTGAATTACTGAAATAAATTAACTTTTTGATATTTTAATTAATTGAGGACTAGTATATACAGCTCCAGAACCAAACTCAGTACATATATACAGCTCCAGAACCAAGCTCAGTACATATATACAACACCAGGACCAAGCTCAGTACATGAATACAGCACTAGAACCAAGCTCAGTACATAAATACGGCACTAGAACCAAGCTCAGTACATAAATATAGCAACAGCACAAATACAGCTCAATTTAGTGCAATTCCTGTCGTATAGGTTTGTACGGCGTAAAACTACAGCTCCCAGCATGGACTGAACAATGGTAAGGATATGCTGGGAGCTGCTGTTTCACAAAAAAATAAATCATACCACCCATCATCTCGCTGCAGATCATACAGTGACTACAGTACGGATTAGAGACAGAATGAACATTTATATTAAGTGACTCACAGGTTACTATCTCAAATTCTAGTTGTTCTTTTTCTCTTCCATCCGGTCCAGGTCTCTATGATGACTTCTCCCGGCCACAGCCCATTTCTGCAGTTTGCCGCTGAGATGTCTTCAGCATCTCACTATTAAAACATTTCTGCACCTGTAAACGAAGACAAAATTCTCATGGTGCCACACACTGTACCCTTAAATAGTTCCATACATTGCATCTCTAATTATAATAGTACCATACACTGTGTCCCTAATTATAATAGCACCATACACTGTCCCTAATTATAATAGCACTATACACTGTCTTACACACCGTGCCCCCTGTAGATAATGCCCCACATATAGCCTTCCCTGTAGATGGTGCCCTATATCTAGCCCCCCCCCCCGTGTAGATAATGACCCACATATAGCCTCCCCTATAGATTGTGCCCCACACATGGCTTTACTTTATATAGTGGCCTACATATAGCCTACCCTTAGTGTCCCACATATAGCCTCCCCTGTAGACTGTGCCCCACATATAGCCCCCCCCCCTGTAGATAATGCCACTCACACTTTTAGGTGGAAAAAAACAACAACTTTACATACTCACCTTGATCCTATTCTCACGCCGTCCTATGTCAATGTAGGCCTGCTCTTTTCTAAGCAGGCCTGCTGGGGCTGAGCGACGGTGCTGAGTGACAGGGCAGAATGACTTGCCCCGTCAATCAGCGCCTTTCAACAAAGCATCGTTGAAAGGTGCTGAACGTTCCCGGCCATATAGACGCAGGTACAATTAGTGCAGGAGGGGGTGGCGGCGGCTGGTTTCAGTGAGGCAGAGAGGCAGCAGGCCGCTGCCTAAGGCAAGAAGCTCATCTCGCCTCATGGAAGGTGCGGCCCTGACTGTCCAACACTGATTGATTGGGTGGCCAGCAGGCGGCCCACTGTTCACTGGCCCATCTGGCATTTGCCAGAACTGCCAGATGGCCAGTCCGGCCCTGATTGGAAGCCATGTCTGCAGAAAGATTATAACCCCTTCAGGTCACATTCGTCAATCCTCGTTTTGTTCCTGTGTATTATTTGTATTCCTCTTCCCATTTAAGGATTTAAACTACTTTCCACTTCGTATATATGTTTTGTACTGTCTAATGTTTATTTAGCCTAGTTAAATATGTCACCAATATTATTTTCTGATCATACTTTTGGTGACCACTGCTTTCTTGGTTCTGGAAGTCTCACACGTATATTAAAGATAAACAATATAGCTCTATCTGAAAATGCAATTTACTTTTCAAAGAGCCCCTTTCTTCCAACCTGCACTTCAGCTCTTTGCAGATACATTGATACAGAGAAGTACCCTAGTGGCATTATGAATAGAACAGTAGGCCAGTCGTAATAAGAATATTGTCCCTCTTTGTGTGGATCCACAGTGTTTGGAGCTTTAGCAAATGCCACAAATCTGTCAGTTCTTAAGAACTGTTCTGCTAATAGTCTATCAATTCTATACAAATATAACCATATAGATTCCACATGTATTATATGCTGGAGGTAAGTGTCATATTATGATGCACTGTGCTGGTCAGTATAACAGAGTATAGGTAATGCTGCGGCTTTCACTTTTGTTTTTGACTATTAATGGACATTATGTGGCTGTCACTACCGTAACACTCCTTTATTGCGACTTCTTTAGCAATAAACACAATGTAGGTTTTGTTATGTAATTGGAACTGACACGTATGTGTCTGTCACCGTTATATTTGCAATTCTATGTGGTTGCTATTACTGTACTGGTACTACTGTTTGGCCTGCACTTTTGTGTGTGCCCTACAATAGGGAGCATCCTCAAGGTAACTTTTTGGCCCTAGTTATGGAACGCTCACCCCCGAGCCATACTGTTTGAAAGAATTCTGGGGAATTGGTCACACAACTTGGTCTTTGCATGCAGACATGGTCTGTAATATTTCTTTCTTGTATATATGGATTCAAGGCTTACCTTATTAAAAATACATAATGACCTGAAACTGGTTATAACTGTACAACCAGGTGTATATAATGCATAACTTTGTGGGCATTCACGTTTATCGCATAGATTCCTCTCTAACTGGGTTTGTCTCAGTAAAGATATCAATGGCAAAGGATATCAATATCCAATCATCTAACTGCTGTGACTCCCGCCAATCGCTAGAACAAAAGGGCAGCAGTGCTGGGAAAGCACCATGCCTTATCAGCCCCTGCTTGGCTCTTTTCAGAGGCTACATGGTTGGCCATTGACTAGAATGGGTCATTCATGCAGCCTCCAAAAAAAGCTCAGTAAAGCCGTCAAGATAGGAAGTGGCACGGCATTTTCCTCGGGCTGCTTCCACTTCATCCTAATGATCACCGGGGGTCAAAGCTGTTGGACCCAACATGGATTTGACATTTATGGCAAATCCTTGCCATATGCCACAATATCTTTACTCTCCCTTGGTTTGGAATCTCAGGCTAAATCTGCGGAGAGGAAGTACCAGTACATTTTTCAGTAACTTGAAGTTCAAATGCCTGTATGAAAATAAAACATGATCACACTAGATTAAAAAAAAAAAAAGGTTCTAAAAAAATTCACTCCTATTCTGATCCCGTAACATTACAACTTCATGAGAAAAGAAACACAGTCGAATTTACAAGGATTCTAGTTACAACAGACTATATGGTATTGTGATCTGTCTTCTTCTGACAGGCATCTAGTAGCAATGAATGCAGAGTTTATCTGTGATCAGTATTTCTAGGATTACTTTCTATTTTTATAGGGGCTCCTATCCTAGATGCAAACTTGCCCCTCAGATTGCGTTCTTTTTTTATAGATTAGAACTGCTCCTAAGATACTGTTGGTGGCATCCATTATCTCTATCAGCATTCTTCAGTGCTCGGTTAATTTATTTTCTAAATATAAACTCTATCTCTAAGCTACCTTGCATTCATTTCCATCATAGGCTTATATTAGAATGTACAATATCCTTCCACTAAATATCGGTAATACAATATGTTTTTAGTTTGCTATATATATATATATATATATATATATATATATATATATATATATATGTTTTGTTTTTTTACATGCAGGTTTAACCCTTTCAAGACCGAGCTCATTTTGACCTTCATGACCAGCCCCATTTTCTCAAATCTGACATGTGTCTCTTTAGGTGATAATAACTCCGGAATGCTTTTGCCTATCCAAGCGATTCTGAGATTTTTTTTCTCGTGACATATTGTACTTTATGTTAGTGGAAAAATGTGGTCAATAAATTCATTGCTTATTTGTGAAAAACACCAAAATTTAGAGAAAATTTGCAAAAATTATGATTTTTCTCATTTTAAATGTATCTGCTTGTAAAACAGATAGTAATACCACACAAAATAGTTACTATTTTATATATATTCCATATGTCTACTTTATATTTGCATAGTTTTTTGAACATTATTTTATTTTTCTAGGACGTTACAACGTTTAGAACTTTAGCAGCAATTTCTCACATTTTCAAGAAAATTTCAAAAGGCTATTTTTACAGGGACCAGTTCAGTTCTGAAGTGGCTTTGAGGGCCTTATGTACTAGATAGACCCCATAAATCACCACATATTAAAAACTGCACCCCTCAAAGTATTCAAAATAGCATTCAGAAAGTTTCTTAACCCATTAGGCGCTTCACAGGAATTAAAGCAAAGTAGAGGTGAAATTTACAAATTTTATTTTTTTTGCTGAAATTCATTTGTAATACATTTTTTTCTGTAACACAGAAGGTTTTACCCGAGAAATGCAACTGAATATTTATTGCCCAGATTCTGCAGTTTTTAGAAATATTCCACATGTGGCTCTAGTGTGATAATGGACTGAAATACCGGCCTCAGAAGCAAAAGTAGCACCTAGTGGATTTTGGGGCCTCCTTTTTTTAGAATATATTTTAGGCACCATGTCAGGTTTGAAGAGGTCTTGTAGTGCCAAAACAGTGGAAATCCCCCAAAAGTGAGACGGTTTTGGAAACTACACACCTCAAGGAATTTATCTAAGGGTATAGTTAGCATCTTGACCCCACAGGTATTTTGCTATATTTATTGGAGTTTGTCTGGAAAGTGAAAATCTACTTTTTTCTGAAAAAATATTTAAAAAAATAATATTTACAAGGAATAAAGATTAAAAAGCACCACAGAACTTGTAAAGCTACTTCTCCCGATTACGCCAATACCCCATATGTGGTACTAAACTGCTGTTTGGACCCACGGCAGAGCTCAGAAGGGAAGGAGCGCCATTTGGATTTTGAAGCGCAGATTTTGCTGGATTGGTTTTCAGTTCCATGTCGCGTTTGCAACGCACTGGAGTAAGCAAAACAGTGGAATCCCCCCAAAACTGACCCCATTTTGAAGAATACGCCCCTCAAGGAATTGTTCTAGGGGTATAGTTAGCATTTTGACCCCACAGTTTTTTTGCTGAATTTAGTGAAAATTAAAATCTACTTTTTTCTGAAAAAACATTTTTACAATGAATAAAGGAGAAAAATTACCCCAAAATTTGTAAAGCAATTTGTCCTGATTACAGCAATACGCCATATGTGGTAATAAACTGCTGTTTGGACCCACGGCAGGACTCAGGTGGGAAGGAACAATATTTGGCTTTTGGAGCTCAAATTTAGCTGGAATGGTTTTCGGGTGTCATGTTGCATATGCAAAGCCCCTGCGTTACCAAAACAGTGGAAACCTCCCAAAAGTCCCTTTAGGGGACTGGAACGAGCGATCATTAGGTCGCTGGTACAATACACTGCAATACTAATGTATTGCAGTATAATGTCATTTTACAGGCTCCTGTAACAGCGCGATCTCTGTTCCTGTCAGTTAGTCCCGGGTGTCAGCTGTAATACACAGCTGACACCTGCAGAATATGGAGCGTGCACAGTGCATGAGCCCGCTCCATAAATAACCCCTCGCACCACGACATGCTATTAAGTCGTGGTGCGCCAAGGCGTTAATGCGCAGCGGATGGTGCAAAGCGAAAATTAAAATTTTCCACTGATATGCCATTTTAATGCACAATATATTGTGCCCAGTTTGTGCCACTGAAGACAAATACCTCATACAATGTTGAGCGGGTTCTCCCGGATATAAAATATCATATATGTGGACGTAAGCTGGTGTTTGGGCATGCTGTGGGGCTCAGAAGGGAGGGAACACCATTTGGCTTTTGGAGCGCAGATTTTGCTTGGTAACTGTTCTGTTTGGGGTTTTGCTGGTATTTCAGTTTATGATGTGGGGGTATGTGTAAATTGGGCAGAGTACATCAGGGCATAATAAGAGGGTATAATAATGGGGTACATAAATAATAATTCGCAGATATGTGGCCGGTGTCGCACTGATAAATGGTGCAAAATCTTATCCGCTTTTGGAACACTCTGCACATTTTGCATCGCCATATTCTGAGAGCCAGAACTTTTTTATTTTTTCTCCAACGGAGCTGTGTGATGGCTTATTTGTTGCGGGACAATCTGTAGTTTTCATTAGTACCATTTTAGGGTACATGTGATTTTTTTTAATCACTTTTTATTAGACTTTTTTGGAAGCAAAGTGACAAAGAAACATAAATTCTGACAATGTTTTTTGTATTTATTTTTTTTACAGTATTCACCGTGCGGTATAAATGACATTTTACTTTATTCTGCGGGTCGGTACGATTACGGCGATACCATATGTATATAGGTTTTTTATGTTTGGCGATTGCGCAATAAAATCACTTTGATAAAATTATTTATTTTCTGTGTCACCATATTCTGAGAGTCATAATTTTATATTTTTCCGTCAAAAAAGCGGTGTAAGGGCTTGTTTTTTGCAGGACGCGTTGTAGTTTTTATTGGTACTATTTTGGGATACAGGCGACTTTTTGATCACTTTTTATTCTATATTTTGGGAGGGTTGATGACCAAAAAAAAGTGATTCTGACATTGTTTTTTAATTATTTTTTTTGCGGTGTTCACCGTGCGGGAAAAATAATATTATAGTTTTATCGTTTGGGTCGTTACGAACGCGCTGATACCAAATATGTGTACTTTTTTTAACATTTTCATTTTTTTCCTATAATAAAAGACTTATTATAGGAAAAAAAGCATTCTTTTTTTTTGTAACTTTTATAACTTGTTTTTACACTTTTATTAAACTTTTTTATTACTTTATTTTTTACTTTTTACTTGAAGCCTGGCAGCACTGATCGCTGCTATAGTACATTACACTACCTAGGTAGTGTAACGTATTAGAAACTGTCAGTGTGACGCTGAGTGTCACACTGACAGGAAGCTTATGAGAACCGGCCTCCGGCTGGTTCTCATAGGCTGCTGTGCATGGCAGACCCGGGGGCTGTTATATGGCCCCCGGTTCTGCCTTATAACCGACTGCAGCACCCGCAATCGGTCCCCGGGAAAGTTTGTTGTAGCAACAAACTTTCCAGTTTGTTATAGCAACAAACTTTCCAGTTCGTTGCTACAACACACTTTCCCTGCGATCACATGACCGGGACCTGAACTAATCAGGTCCCGATCATATCTCCGGGACCAGAGGCAGGTGATAACAGCGCGATCCGGGTGTCAGCGCTAGTCTGAGACACCCGGATCGCGCTTTTAACACCCACCGTGAATTCACGTCGGCACTGCACAGAGCCCAGCAAGTGACGACGTGAATATACAGTGGGCGGTCGGGAAGCGGTTAATACATGATTTTTACTAAGAAAGTTATAGTCAATAAAGAAGGACTAATACAGTCTTTATAAACATTCCTTAAGTGCCCGTTTAACGTACTTGCGTCTGTCATTTATGTAAAATATTAACAAAAGGTAAGTTCATCCTGCCCATTAGCTGTGAAAGAGCTTTGAATGAGTTGGACTCCAATGGATTACTGTAAAATGACATCCACCTACATTTCTTGTGCGTCAGTTACTTCAGTTGAGGCCATGGATAACAGAGATATTGTACCTAATGGATCTCAGATTATTGATCACCTCGGCTTTCATGCATTCATTTGTGACACTTCGTGTTTTTGACAAAAGTGACAATTCATACCTCCTTATGCATATTCACAGTCTACATTCCAATTTTACAGTGTATAATATACATAACTACAACATATATTAATCTATTACGAATGAACAATCTCCATTTAACTGTAATCACTCTACTGGTCATGTCATATTCTATATGTTTAGTATCTTTTTTCTTGAAGAAATACAATACATAAAACATGTTGTATACAGATTATAAATATATATATATATACACTACCGTTCAAAAGTTTAGGGTGACTTAGAAATTTCCTTATTTTTGAAAGAAAAGCACAGTTTTTTTCAATGAAGATAACATTAAATTAATCAGAAATACACTCTATACATTGTTAATGTGCTAAATGACTATTCTAGCTGCAAACGTCTGATTTTTAATGCAATATCTACATAGGTGTATAGAGGCCCATTTCCAGCAACCATCACTCCAGTGTTCTAATGGTACATTGTGTTTGCTAACGGTGTTAGAAGGCTAATGGATGATTAGAAAACACTTGAAAACCCTTGTGCAATTATGATAGCACCGCTGTAAACAGTTTTGCTGTTTAGAGGAGCTATAAAACTGACCTTCCTTTGGCTAGTTGAGAATCTGGAGCATTACATTTGTGGGTTCGATTAAACTCTCAAAATGGCTAGAAAAAGAGAGCTTTCATGTGAAACTCGACAGTCTATTCTTGTTCTTAGAAATGAAGGCTATTCCATGCGAGAAATTGCCAAGAAACTGAAGATTTCCTACAATGGTGTGTACTACTCCCTTCAGAGGACAGCACAAACAGGCTCTAACCAGAGTAGAAAGAGAAGTGGGAGGCCCCGCTGCACAACTGAGCAACAAGACAAGTGCATTAGAGTCTCTAGTTTGAGAAATAGACGCCTCACAGGTCCTCAACTGGCAGCTTCATTAAACAGTACCCGCAAAATGCCAGTGTCAACGTGTACAGTGAAGCGGCGACTCCGGGATGCTGGCCTTCAGGGCAGAGTGGCAAAGAAAAAGCCATATCTGAGATTGGCTGATAAAAGGAAAAGATTAATATGGGCAAAAGCACACCGACATTGGACAGAGGAAGATTGTAAAAAAGTGTTATGGACAGACGAATCAAAGTTTGAGGTGTTTGGATCACACAGAAGAACATTTGTGAGACGCAGAACAACTGAAAAGATGCTGGAAGAGTGCCTGACGCCATTTGTCAAGCATGGTGGAGGTAATGTGATGGTCTGGGGTTGCTTTGGTGCTGGTAAAGTGAGAGATTTGTACAAGGTAAAAGGGATTTTGAATAAGGAAGGCTATCACTCCATTTTGCAACGCCATGCCATACCCTGTGGACAGCGCTTGATTGGAGCCAATTTCATCCTACAACAGGACAATGACCTAAAGCACACCTCCAAATTATGCAAGAACTATTTAGGGAAGAAGCAGGCAGCTGGTATTCTATCTGTAATGGAGTGGCCAGTGCAGTCACCAGATCTCAACCCCATAGAGCTGTTGTGGGATCAGCTTGACCATATGGTACGCAAGAAGTGCCCATCAAGCCAATCCAACATGTGGGAGGGCCTTCTGGAAGCATGGGGTGAAATTTCTCCCGATTACCTCAGCAAATTAACAGCTAGAATGCCAAAGGTCTGCAATGCTGTAATTGCTGCAAATGGAGCATTCTTTGACGAAAGCAAAGTTTGAAGGAGAAAATTATTATTTCAAATAAAAATCATTATTTCTAACCTTGTCAATGTCTTGACTATATTTTCTAGTCATTTTGCAACTCATTTGATAAATATAAGTGTGAGTTTTCATGGAAAATACAAAATTGTCTGGGTGACCCCAAACTTTTGAACGGTAGTGTATGTATTGAATTTGATTGGCCTCAGCCCTGCTCCAATTTAGCCATAATTGCTCATTAATTCACTTTGTATCACTTTTAAAAGATATGTTCACTTTTATTACGAGATGGGTACATGTATCTATTATGTAAACAGTGCACTTGAAATACTGGTCGTTTGATATATGATGGAATTTGTGTTTCTACAACTCTTTTTTTACATACTGTATATTAATTAGGCTTTGAATAATTATTGCATGTACTGCTTAATTATACTTGACACTGTGTGTAGTATTTAGTAGCTTGAGAAAGGTTCTGTGACGAACCGAAACGTCGCTCACTTTAGGAGAATAAATTCACCCTATTTCATCTACTCTGAAGTCCTGGTGCCACTGCTCTGTTCTATGGTTTTTATATATATATATATATATATATATATATATATATATACACACACACACACACACACATCTATCTAAAGGGCCTTTATGCTTCTATTAAAGGGCTGTGATTGCATGGGGCTAGGTAGTACACATCAACTTCTTCTGACAAGCATCAAAAGGTAGAAGGATGTAAGTTCAGATGTGGCGGAATTGGCTTGGATTTGAGGTGCAGATTCAGCACGCAAATCTGCACCACGCACTGTAGTCTTCTTCTACATGATGATGCGCTGACAGCCCCACGTGACCTCTGCCTTCCCTTCTGTTGTTGGTGTCAGCGTGTCATCAATCTGGTGACCTAGAGGGGCTGGCAGTGTGACTGCTCCTCTCCAAAGCCAGCCCCCTTCTTATTCCCGGCCGCATGCACAGCCTATCAGAGACAAGGAATGGGTGGGAATAGGTTGCAGTGAGGTAAGAAAAGCATGATGGGTTATGTAGTTTATCAGTGCAAGCTGAAATCACCATGTCCCGGAAGTAGAGGAGCGTATGTACCGCAATATTGCACTAAATTATTATTTTCTTTTAGGAAATGATGTAGTACCATAAGGGAAATTATATACATGTGTTCGGGGAGGTTTGTTTTTTTTAAGCCTTTGGAAACTCGATTTCGTTCTTTCCAGCTAGATGAAGATACATCTTTTTATATCCAACATATGAAATTCCGCCTCCTTTTCATTTTTAGGGGAGAAACAGAAAGCAGGAAGGGATATCTCTTGATGACCGTGAAATCTGGATACAAGCTTTGGAAGGAAGAATGATAAAGTTCTTAGAATAACTATCTTCCAGAATGCTTAGATGAGGTGGACTAGTTATAAGGGAGAAGGGAGACGAATTGGATTTCACAGACTCTGCGAGATGTAATTGCTAGAAGAAAAGCCATTTTCAAAGTCAGGAACTTTAATGAGGATTCTTGAATAATTTCAAAGGCATGTTTGGTAAGCGCTGTTAGTATCAAGTTTAGATCCCAAGGAGGAACTTTAGAAACAATTGGAGCCGCTATACGCGATGTTGCTCTAAATCTTTTAATCCACGGATGGTCAGATCGTTTCTGATACAGGAAGTCACTAAGAGTTGCAACATGGACCTTTAAAGTTCTGTTTTTTAAGCCTAAATCGAGACCTGATCGAAGTAAATCAAGGATAGTGGATATCTTGGGTGGCAATAAATAATCTGATGAAGACTTTCAGTTCAGGAAGGAGAGGAAGCAGGGGTGTAACTATGAAAGAATGGACCCCATAGCAAACTTTTGACTGGCCCCCCCTCCCCCTCACCGGCGTGATCCAATGACTTTATCACGCCGGCCTGCGCAGGGATCCCGTCCCTGCGCCTGATAGGCTGCAGGCTGAACGGCTTGTAGCCAATGGCAGAGCAGGGAGGTACCTCCATGCTCTGTCGTAGTGTTCAATAGTATCTGCGTCCTAAGGACGCAAATACTTTTGAATGTGGCGTCGCTACCGCTGTAGCAGCCATTGCGGCAACTAGTAGCGCCATCGGGCATGGGGGGGCCATGCCGGTGGGCCGGACGGGCCCCCTCATGCCGCGAGCGCCGTAGCAGTCACCATGGATGCTACAGCGGTAGTTATGCCACCAAGAGGAAGGTTCTCCATACTTTGTGGTAAATCTTGGAGGTAACCTTCTTCCTGCTTTTTAATAAGGTATCTAACTACCTTTTTTGAAAGACCCTTATACATCAACAAACTCTGTTCAATATCCAGGCTGTAAGATGAAGTCGACTCACCACCAGGTGTAGGACTGGACCCTGGAACAGTAAATCCCGTCTGAAAAGTAGATGCCAAGGGGCTTCCTGAGACATCTTTAGTAACAACGGGAACCATGACCTCTTGGGCCAATATGGGGCTATAAGAATAATCTTTGCTGCCTCCTCCAACACCTTCTTTAGTACCTTGGATCGTCTTTGTAGGACAATGAGAATAATTCCATTACCTTGTTGTTTGCAAATAAATCGATTTCTGGCTGTCCCCACCTCTTTGTGATGTCTTTGAAAATTTGCAGATTTAGACACCATTCTTCAGAGAATAAGGACTGTCTGCTCAGGTACTCTGCTACCTGATTTTCTGTTAGACACAAGATATTCTTTTCGGCCCAGATGAAGATTTGTTCTGATACATGGCAAAGGCGACAGCTTCTTGTTCCCCCTTGTTCAGGTATGCTACTGTAGAGATGCTGTCTGAAAATATCTGTCTTTTAATGGGCGTTCTAGGGCTTTCAGAGCTTTCCAGACTGCAGTTAGTTCTCTTAGGGTATGTTCACACGCTGAGTCAAAAACGTCTGAAAATACGGAGCTGTTTTCAAGGGAAAACAGCTCGTGATTTTCAGAAGTTTTTTAAAGCCACTCGCGATTTTCGCTGCGTTTCTCGCGGCGCTTTTTACAGCCGTTTTTGGAGCTGTTTTCTATAGAGTCAATGAAAAACTGCTTCAAAAACGTCCCAAGATATGACCTGCACTTCTTTTTCGCGGCTGTTTTGCAAAACGGCCGCGTAAAAAAACGGCCCGTCGGAGCAGAACGCAGTTTTTCCCATTGAAATCAATGGGCAGATGTTTGGAGGCATTCTGCTTCCGATTTTTCAGCCATTTTTCTGGCGTTTACGGCCCGAAAATAGGCCGTGTGAACATACCCTTAGGTTTGACAAGGCTCTTGATAGAGAGATTCCAGGATCCCTGAACCATGTTCTGACATTTGTGGGCTCCCCAGCCGAACTAACTGGTATCTTTGGTTATAACTACTGGATTTTTCTGTGACCAAGGGACACCTCTTAGGCCCTGTTCACACTTAGTTTTTTTGCAGGCAGATTTTGAACTGCCCTCATGCCATTTGCCGTGGTTTTTGCCCGCGGCCATTGAGCGCCGTGTCAAAAACACAACAAATAATGCTTTCTCTGCCTCCCATTAATGTCAATGGTAGGTCAGAGACGTAAACGCCCGAAGATAGGGCATGTCTGTTCTTTTTCCCGCGAGACTGTTTTTCCGCTCGCGGGAAAAAAATGCCTCCGCCTCCCATTGAAATAAATTGGAGGCATTTTTGGCCGTTTTTTCGGCTCAGCGCTCACCCGAGCACTTCTGCCACTTAATTTTAGTGATTAGTGGGGGTCTCAATACTAAGACTCCAACCGATCAAAGCTTCTGACAGGTCACTCTGACCTGTCAGAAGTTTTTTGAAAGTATAGTTACCCTTTGACCATATACTGTAATGGTTATTAACCCCTTAATGACCGCCGATACGCCTTTTTACGGCGGTCATTAGTGGGCTTTATTCTAGAGCGCCGCTATTCTACGTCGCTGCTGTAGAATAAAGTAAACAGAGAAGGGAGCCGTGAAATCTCCCTGATCTCAGCTGCCAGAGGCAGCTGAGGGCTGGGGGCGTCCCTGCTCTGCCGTAATATCGATCTTACCCGTTTAACCCTTCAGATGCGGTGCACAATAGCGAGCACCGCATCTGAATGGTTTTGGAGAGAGGGAGGGAGCTCCCTCTCATCTCACTGACACCCGGCGATAAAATCGCAGAGTGTCTGTGTCTTCTATGGCAGCCGGGGGTCTAATAAAGACCCCCAGGTCTGCCTGGAGTGAATGCCTGCTAGATCATGCCGCAGGCATGACCTAGCAGATGCCTGTCCGTTTTAAACGGACAGGCAGTAATACACTGCAATACAGAAGTATTGCAGTGTATTATAATAGCGATCGGAGGATAGTGAAGTCCCCTAGTGGGACTAGTAAAAAAGTTTAATAAAGTTAATAAAAAAAAAAAAGTGAAACAAAAAAAATGAAAAACCCATTTTTTCCCCTTACAAAATGCTTTACTATTAAAAAAAACTACAATAAAGCAAAAAAGTTACCCATATTTGGTATCGTCCGTAACGACCCCGACTATAAAGCTGTTACATTATTTAACCCGCACTGTGAAGGCCGTAAAAAATAAAAAATAAAATAAAAAACAATGGAAAAATTGCTGTTTTCTGTTAATCCTGACTTAAAAAAAATGTGATAAAAAGTGATCAAAAAGTCGCATCTACTCTCAAATGGTACCAATAAAAACTGCAAGTCGTCCCGCAAAAAACAAGACCTTCTACAGCTATGCTGACGCAAAAATAAAAAAGTTACAGCTCTTCGAATGTGACAATGGAAAAATGTAAAAAATGGCTTGGACATTAGGGCCCAGAATGCAAGCAGGGGGAAGGGGTTAAAATATCTAGAGACGGCCTGTGACACAAATGTAATTCAGGCTTGCCAAAAAAACTTGTTTCAAGTCTGTGCAGTACATTTGAATTAAATAAATCTATGGCCATATCCGCAACTTTTGAGATGAAGTACCCTAACAAAGCCAGTAGATGGTGGTATAAATTCAAATTTGTTAATGTTTGTGTTTGCAATGTTCTATTGAAAATTAAGTAGCTAGGGAAGATGACAGTTCTGCTTTAGGAAAATCGCAACAAAAAAATGCATGTATTTATTTGCGTTTTTATTGTGGCTTTAGGAGCTGCTTTCTGCCTTATCACTTCCAGTATGTGTGGAAATTCTCTAATTGTATTAGAAATTTAGTGATCGAACACCTAAATTATGCATTAAAACATATATTTTAAATCCGTTGGTATCATTGAAGAGTAGTGCACTTGGTGTGGAGGAGCTAACACACGTAGTCCTGCTAACCAGCCTCTAACAGGTTTGTTGCTGTTTTTCTACACAATCTATAGCATGTCAATCACCAACAATAAACAGACAGTTGATCATTATAATCATAGACAGGATCTCTAAACTTTAACTTTTCTTTTAATAAGGATCTCTGCAGATGTAACAAACTGTAGAGCGACAATGGCTGATGTCCAAGTTACTCATTTATCAATTGCATATTTATTTTGTACAGAAGGAGGTAATTTAAAAATACACTAACCTATGTATATTTTATCTACAGTAACTGTGCAGGAGAAAGCAATCTATTGTCTCATGTAAAATGCCTTTCAGGCTGTAGAGAGGCTTGCTATAGGATTTGTGACAAAGTCTAGAAAAATGTTCCCTAGTCTATGTACGTTATAGGCATGATACATAAGTGTATTCTGTTTTCATAGATTTATGATAAGTTTTGAATACTGTCATAACGTACCTGTAATGACAATAGTCATCTGTTTTATAAATGCTTGGACATTAAAGGGGCCGATCATTTTTTCATCCGACTTCCCACTGCTTTCAATGTAAGAGACAAAAAGAAACAAAACTTTTATCATTCTTGCCATGCATGCAACTTTCTTGCGCAAGCAACACTCATTATTACGGATGTATTTATCAGCAATTATGTAAGAAACAAAATCTAATTACAATGATTGTGATACATTGTCCTGTCCAATGGAATCAATTGTGAGAAAGGAAAAAACCTAGTGGTTATGAAAAAAGTTTACATGTAGTGTATTTGGTGCAAATTTTCTGTGCAGATTCCAAATGCCCGTCATAGCTGTCCCATACAGTATAATGCCCGTCATAGCTGTCCCATACAGTATAATGCCCGTCATAGCTGTCCCATACAGTATAATGCCCGTCATAGCTGTCCCATACAGTATAATGCCCGTCATAGCTGTCCCATACAGTATAATGCCCGTCATAGCTGTCCCATACAGTATAATGGCCGTCATAGCTGTCCCATACAGTATAATGCCCGTCATAGCTGTCCCATACAGTATAATGCCCCCATATAGTATAAAGCCCCCGATAGCTGTCCCATGCAGTATAATGCCCGTCATAGCTGTCCCATACAGTATAATGCCCGTCATAGCTGTCCCATACAGTATAATGCCCGTCATAGCTGTCCCATACAGTATAATGCCCGTCATAGCTGTCCCATACAGTATAATGCCCGTCATAGCTGTCCCATACAGTATAATGCCCGTCATAGCTGTCCCATACAGTATAATGGCCGTCATAGCTGTCCCATACAGTATAATGCCCGTCATAGCTGTCCCATACAGTATAATGCCCCCATATAGTATAAAGCCCCCGATAGCTGTCCCATGCAGTATAATGCCCGTCATAGCTGTCCCATACAGTATAATGCCCGTCATAGCTGTCCCATACAGTATAATGCCCGTCATAGCTGTCCCATACAGTATAATGCCCGTCATAGCTGTCCCATACAGTATAATGCCCCCATATAGTATAAAGCCCCCGATAGCTGTCCCATGCAGTATAATGCCCTCCTCAGCTGTCCTATACAGTATAATGCCCCCTCAGCAGCTACCATATGAGCCCCCTCCCATAAACTCTTAAAAAATGTTTGGCTAATCTGCTTCAAAAACGCCTGGCTTTCAGATGTTGATTTCTTTTGAAATCAGCCTCATATTTTTCTACTTCACACAAGTCGTGCGAACCTACTCTAATCATGCTCATACAACTTTTTGATCACTTTTTATTACATTTCATTTAGAGCTAAGGTGACCAAAAAACGGTAAATTTTTTTAAATTCTTTATTTCTTATGGCGTTCACTATGCACTAAAAATTACAGTTTTACTTTATTCTGCGGGTCGGTACGACTATGGCGATACCATATGTATATAGTTTTTTTTATGTTTTGCAGCGTTTGCACAATAAAATCACTTGTTTATAAGGTAATTAATTTTTTGTGTCACCATAATCTGAGAGCCATAACGTTTTTATTTTTCAGTCAAAAAAGCGGTGTAAGGGCTTGTTTTTTGCGGAACGGGTTGTAGTTTTTATTGGTACTATTTTGGCGTACATGCGACTTTTTGATCACTTTTTATTCTATATTTTGGGAGGGGTGGTGTCCAAAAAATAGTGATTCTGGCATTGTTTTTAGGTTTTGTTTTTTTTGCGGTGTTCACCGTGTGGGAAAAATAACATTATAGTTTGGGTTGTTACGAACGTGGTGATACCAAATATTCTGAGATTGTTTTCTCGTGACATATTGTACTTTATGTTAGTGGAAAAATTTGATCAATAAATTCAGTATTTATTTGTGAAAAACACCAAACTTTAGAAAATGTGAAAAAAAATTGGCATTTTTCTAAAGTTAAACGTATCTGCTTGTAAAACAGACAGCAATGCCACTCTAAATAGTTCCTAAATAACATTTCCCATATGTCTACTTTATGTTGGCATAGTTTTTGAACATCCTTTTATTCTTCTTGGACATTGCAAGACTTAGAACTTTTTTTATAGGTAGCAGTTCAGTTCTGAAGTGGCTTTAAAGGGCCTTATATAGGTTACAGAAGGTTTTACCCGAGAAAAGCAACACAATATTTATTGCCCAGATTCTGACGTTTTTATAAATGTCCCACCTGTGGCCCTAGAGTGGTAATAAACTGAAACACCGGCCTCAGAAGCAAAGGAGCACCTAGTGGATTTTGGGGCCTCCTATTACAATATATTTTAGGCACCATGTCAGTGCCACACAGCCCCCACCTGTAGACAGCGCCGCGCTGTGCCCCTCTGTAGACAGCGCCGCACAGTGCCCCGCTGTAGACAGCGCCACATAGTGCACCCCTGTAGACAGCGGCGCACAGTGCCCCCCTGTAGACAGCGCCACAGTGCCCCCTGTAGACAGCGCCGCACAGTGCCCCCCTGTAGACAGCGCCACAACGCCCCTCTGTAGACAGCACCACACTCACCTGTCTCCGTTCACGTGCCGTCCTCTCCTCCAGCGATGCAGACCTGGTCTTTTCTGACCAGGCCTCATCCAGGAAAGTGATGCAGGAGGCGCGATGACTTCCTTGCGCCGTCAGCATCACAAAAAGAAAACTGAATAGCAGTAAAAGGGAACCGATGGTTCCCTTGCTTTGCCAGCTCTGTCAATTGTATCCACGTCTAAATGACTTGGATACAGTTGAGTTCTAATGTGGCTTGATTCTTCGTGCCGCCATGGGGTTCTGCTATTGGTATATTTACTTCTAAGAATCAGATCAGAGGAAAGGCAGGCTTTATAGAAGGCTGTAATATATCCATGTACATAAAGTAAGCCATAATAGGCAGATTGACAGTGAGGCAGGTTGATTAACCAGTTATTGACCGTTCTATATTGGGCTTTAGTAGCCAGAATTTATTTTTGCTAAATTTCTACACGTGCTGGTCAAACGGCCATAAATGAAAACATTTTAGGCTAAAATAGTGAGATTTAAATATTTTATTATGACAAGTAGGGCTTTAATTTGTTACCTTATTCTTCACATATAGTAATTGTTTCTTTTTAGAAATATTGTCCTTTTAGTGTGTGAACTAGTTAAAAAAAAAATAGGCAAATTCTTTTATTTGCAAAATGTCTGATTTCTTTTTTAAACATTTCATGATAAATGCCTCTTATATGAAAAAGAAACAAACCCTGGTTTTACATGAGCTCGGGTCAATACATATGTCCTGCTTTTTGAACATTGATCAATATATCTCACATCTGTGCCTAAAACAAAACTAAGGAGTAAATAAAATGTTTTACTCTTTTTGATCTTCATTGTTAAAAGCTTAACCTAATGAGGAGTGCACATAAAAAACACATGGATCAAAAGCCTTGATGCATATGTATTTCTCCATGTTTTTGGGGGGCTCTTCTGTAGTTTTCGGACACAATACAGAAATGTAATGCAATTAATCTTTGTTATGTCTGTATATGTGTGAGGTACTGTGGAAGGGAAATAAATGTGTAATGAAATTGTAAGACTATTGCAAATGCCTAAACCTCTTTACAAGGTCTTGTGTAGTATATCTAAAGCTGCTGCTATGAGGAGCCTCAGTGATCATCTTCAGAGAAAGGCTGTGCAGTTATGAATTTTTTCCTATGTATCGCTACATGACTCAAGTAAGTAGAGTCGTGTACTTTACAATTTTTCTCAATTGAAAACTTTACCTATAAATAAAATAGACACTGGAAACCGGGTTGGATTTTAATGGCCACAGCAGCCGTTTTATTACGTACAGAAAAAAAGTAATTCTTAACTTTTATAAGATATTTAATAAAACGAGAACTCCTACAAGGAATTCCAACCATAAATAACTAAAACACGACTATCAGGGTCATAACATTAAGCCATTTGTTAGGGATCTGCCAGGTACTTCATCTAGGTATACTCCTGGGATTAATCAATCCACACCTGAGGCCAGACCTGTTCGACTGACACCATCTCCCACCAACCAGGGTGGCAGGCTCAGGAGTGGGAGAGCCTATCGCGGCCTGGTCTGTCGGAGTTAGCTCCGCCCCCTGTCCTTTATTACCTGCCCTGTTCTCTCTCTCAGTGCTTGTAATTCTTTTGGATTCCTGGCCCCACTGCTGCTTGCTCCAGCCTGCTTCTGCCGTGCTTCTGCCTTGCTGCAGTTCTGCTTGACCTGCTTTGCCCCTGGCTTGCTTCTGTCTCCGTGCCCGCTCGGGTGTACTCACTTCGTCCTGGTCCTGACTGTTCGTTCGCCGCTCCGTTTCCTCGTGGCGTTCCGTGGCTCCTGCCCCTTCCCTTGCGTGTTCCCTGTTTGTTTTCCTGTGCACTTAGCCAGCGTAGGGACCGCCGCCCAGTTGTACCTCGTCGCCTAGGGCGGGTCGTTGCAAGTAGGCAGGGACAGGGCGGTGGGTAGATTAGGGCTCACTTTCCCTTCACCTCCTTCCTGCCATTACACCATTATTCCTAACACGGAAAAAGACAGGGACAAGCCCCTGAAGCTACCCACATGTACCTTGGTCATCTGCCCATCCCAATTCCTTAACCCCAGCTGTAACCCAGCTCGGAGGCACAGATTACCTCTGCAGATGAACTCTAATATATCACCAAGCCTTCCAAGGGATAACACTCTAGGAAACCGTCTCCCAACTATTCGGGGGGTGCATCCCGCCACCACTGTTTTTTACTTATTTCAAGGACTCCCCCCCCCCCCCCCCCCCCGCAGCTGCAATGACAACACCCCAACCAATAACATGCTACAGCCACCAACTACTCAATCTGAGAAAAGGTACATAAAAGAAAAGCTAAAATTAGGGCGGGCGGGGACTGTGTTGCTGCTTCATTGTCCCAACGCGCAGTGACTGTGAGGACGGCGGGAAGGTAAGCACAGCCCACAAAACCCCTCCCCTATCCCACTACCTAGCCCTCTCTTTAACCCCTCCTGTTCCTAAAAGCCCACTGACCCAACCTTGCTATTCTCTCCCTCCTATCTTAGTCATGGTTTTTATTATTTTCTGTCTGCAGTACGGCCTCTTCTTGATTTCAGTAGGTGCTGGTGACTGGTCAATTTTACACAATAGTTTTTTGCATCCGCATGATATACAAAGTTATATGGTTCATATTGTGAAGCCAACATCTATCTATGGGGCTTAGAACATGAACATATAAAATATGTGTGTAGTTAAACTATGCAATGTGCATTGCTTTTGTCTATTTTGCATTGGTAAAATGTCCTTTAACCCCTTAACGACATCTAACGTATGGGTACGTCGTTGTCGTTAGGTACTGTAAAGGATCTGCCAGATACAACTTCTGTGTCGACGCCCATAGGTAATCAGTCTGCACCTGCTTCTATGTCTGTGAGACTGACTCCATCTTCCACCACCCAGGATGGCAGGCTTAGGAGTGGGAGAGCCTATCACAGCCTGGCCAGACGGAGCTAGCTCCCGCCCTCTGTCTATTTATACCTGCCTTTCCTGTTCCTCCTTTGCTTGTGATTCTTCTCTGCTGGTTTCCTGGCCCTGCTGCAGCTTCTTGAACTACTGATACTCTGCTTGGGATTGACCTTGGCTTTTCTGACCACTCTTCTGCTCTGCGTTTTTGTACCTCGCTCATCTCCTGGTTTTACTCGGCTCGTTCACTTCGCTTGTTGCTCACGGTGTCCCCGTGGGCAACTTCCCCATTTCCCTGGCCTCTTTGTACCCTTGTCTGTTTGTCTGTCGTGCACCTATTGAGTGTAGGGACCGTCGCCCAGTTGTATCCCGTCGCCTAGGGCGGGTCGTTGCAAGTAGGCAGGGACTGAGTGGCGGGTAGATTAGGGCTCACTTGTCTGTCTCCCTACCCCAACATTACAGGTACTTAACGCAATCCAACGTATGGGTACGTTGGAGCGTTAAGTGGTCACTGTGTCTAAAGACATGGTGACAGAGTAAAGATGGTGCTGCAGGGCACAGTAATACGGTGGGGATTGGTGCTGTCTAGGACGGCACCAATCCCTGCCATGTACTTGTAAGGCAGTAGTGATGGTGCAACCCCCCCCCCCCCCCCCGATCGTTACCATTGGTCTATTGCATAGACCGACCAATCGTAGCCATGGCGGGCGTTACAAACACCCTGCACCAGCACTGCCCACCTCATTCCGGTTAGGAACGGTGAGCAGAGCTGGTGTGTGAGTCTGTGAACCGAATACTCACCGTTGCTGAGGCCTTCTGTGCTGCGATCGTCATATTCTGCATCTTGATGTGTGATCGCTGACTGTGATCATCATCATCATCATCATCAACTGTGCTGCTGCTGATTTTTTTTATTTTTCTTTAGCAGCAGCACTAGTGATTCCTGAATTTCCCAGTCCATGTTCCAACCCCCCCTATCCCCTTCTCCGTGTACGTCCTGCGGCCGCTGATCAGCAATTTTTGGCAAAGGACTTTTTTTTTTACAGTTTTGCACCATCTCCGTGTGTGCTCCCTGCGGCCACTGAGTGCTGATCAGTGACCGACATCACTGATAAGCATCTGTGGTAATTTTTTTTTGACGCAGGTTTTGATTTTTTTCTTTTTCTGCCAGCACCATCTCTGTGTGGGTGCCTTGCAGCCTCTGAGCACTGATCAGTGTCCGCCATCATTGATCGGCATTTTTGCTAATTTTTTGGCAGTTTTTTTTTTATTTCGGGCCTGCTTTTACTGCACCATTTTCTTGTGTGCGCCCTGCAGCCACTGAGGGCTGAGTCCATAATCCACCTCAGTGGTAATTTATTGCCGCAGATTTTTTTGGGCCTTTTTTTGTTTTTTATTTTTCTGCCAGCACCGTCTCCGTGTGTGCGCCCTGCAGCCCTTGAGCGCTGATCAGTGACCACCATCACTGATCGGCATATGTGCTAATTTTTTGGCACAGGTTTATTTTTTGGCCTATTTTTATTGCACCATCTTTTTGTGTGCGCCCTGCGGCCACTGAGTGCTGAGTCAATAATCAGCCTCGTAATTTGTTGACGTGGGGTTTTTTGGGCCTTTTTTTAATCTATAAAACTGTAAAAAAGTTAAATAAAATATAGTTAGGTGTAGCTAGTACTTGCATAGGTAGGACGTTAGGGTAGCTCTATTTTAGGTGTAGCTAGTACCTGCATAGTAGGACGTTAGAGTAGTGGTAGTTTAGGGGTAGCTAGTACCTAGTACCTGCATAGGTAGGGCATTAGGGTAGCGGCCTTATAGGTTAGCGTCCGTTTTATAATAAAAAAAGTTACATAGCATTTTATATAGTGCTAGATTTAGTGTCAGTGGTTACTGTAGCTTTATCGTTTTAGTCTAAATTACCGCAGAATAATTTTTATACTACAGTTTTTTTAGCACTAATATATAGCGTTACAGATTTAGCGTCAGTTAGTGACGGACATTCCATTTTTTTACTGAAGTTCGTCCACAAAATTTTACATAGGGTAGTTTTAGGCCCCATGCACACGAACGTGCTTTTGTGGCCGCAATTACCCCGAAAATCCATGGGGGAATTGCGGCCCCATTCATTCCTACAGGCCCATGCACGCGACCGTGGTTTCCACGTGGTGAGAACGGACATGTCTTATTACGGCCGTGTTCTGCGGTCCAGGCTCATAGGAATTAATGCACGCGGCCATGTGCACAGCCCGTGATTTGCGAGCCGCTCGCGGGTGTCACTCCGCGGCCGGCCGACCCGAAAATCACGGCCGTGCACAAAGCTACGGTCGTGTGCATGAGGCCTTATAGTTTTAGCCTAAATTTACTGCAGTAGTTTTTATACTACATTTTTTTTTAGCAGATTCAACGTCACTAAATTTTAGTTAGTGTCACGTAGTCAGAAAATGCTTTACTGTTTTATATTGTCATAATTTTTTGTTACTGAAGTTTGTTCAGTAAATTTTTTATACTTCATTTTTTTTTCTAAACTTTATTTTCTTGCTCCTTTTTTTTTTTTATTCAGCAAGTTTGAAATACACGTGTAAAAGCACAACACACACAACCCCCTGTGTAAAAATAAAGTCAGTGTTACACGTGTTGAAGCATTACACACCCCCCTAATAAAAATGTCCCAATCATCCTAAGGGCACGATAGCAGGCATTTACGTCTGAAAAGACAGACTGTCCTCAGGAGAAAACAGCTGCCTCGTTTCAGACGTAAATGCTCCTCCTCGCATTTTGCGAGGCTTCTCTGACAGCCGTAAATTTTGAGCTGTGCTTCATTGAGTTCAATGAAGAACGGCTCAAATTACGTCTGAAAAAAGTGTCCTGCACTTCTTTTGACGAGGCTGTATTTTTACGCGTCGTCGTTTGACAGACGACGCGTAAATGACAGGTCGTCTGCACAGTACGTCGGCAAACCCATTCAAATGAATGGGCAGATGTTTGCCGACGTATTGTAGACATATTTTGAGACTGAAGGGTTCACAGACAGATTTTTTTTAAATATTTTCTTCAGTGAGGATTTAGTGAATTTAATTGTGGCCCAGATCAATTTATATGCCCAGCAATTTATAACCCAGATCCCCACGTACAGATGTTTTGTACAACACCCCAATTTACCGCATGGCAATGCCCCGGACTCGCTTTGAATCTATTCTTAAATTTTTGCATTATAAGAATAATAATGCACAATGCCCGCCTTGTGATGACCCTACATATGACCGCCTATTCAAAATCAAGCCAGTCATTAATCATTTCTGCACGAAATTTCAAGAAGCGTATACCCCCCAAAAGAACATTGTAATAGACGAGTCCCTTGTACATTTTAAGGGTAGGCTAAAATTCCCCCAAGTAAGAGGGCAAGGTATGGGGTAAAAATTTACAAACTGTGTGAGAGTAGCTCAGGGTACACCTACAGGTTTCGGGTTTATGACGGGAAGGTCTCCAGGATTGAACCCCAGAATGCCCCCCCCCCCCCCGTCCTGGGAGTTAGTGGGAAAATAGTGGGGGATATGGTGAACCCAATGCTGGACCAGGGTTATCAACGTTACGTGGATAATGTCTACTCCCCCAGGGGTGTAACTAGGAAAGACTGGGCCCCATAGCAAACTTGACCGGGGCCCCCTCCGAGTGCCACAAGCAACCCCCTTTATAAATAGAATGTGCCATACAGCCCCCTGTAGACCGTGTCACACCCCATTTGTAGATAGCGCCCCCACCTCCCCCTTGTAGATAGTGCCATACAGCCCCCCTGTAGATATCACCATAAATCCCCCACTGTATATAGCGCTATACAGCTCCCACTGTATATAGTGCCACACAGCCCCCCTCCCTTGTATATAGTGGCACAGAGCCCCTCCTTAATAGATAGTGCCACACACAGACCCCTGTAGATTGCGCCACACTCAGCCCTCTGTAGATAGAGCCACAGCCCTCCCCCTTGTAAATAGTGCCACACAGCTCCCCCTTGTATATAGTGCCACACAGCCCCCCCTTGAATTTAATGAAAAACGGCTCAAATTACCTCCAAAGAAGTATCCTGCACTTCTTTGACGAGGCAGTCATTTTACGCGTCGTCGTTTGACAGCTGTCAAACGACGACGTGTAAATTACAGGTTGTCAGCACAGTACGTCGGCAAACCCATTCAAATGAATGGGCAGATGTTTGCCGACGTATTGGAGCCGTATTTTCAGGCGTAAATCGAGGCATATTACGCCTCGTTTACGCCTGAAAATAGGTTGTGTTAACCCAGCCAAACACCGAATGTATCGACCAAATTTTACCACTAACTTATAGTCCAATGTGTCACGAGAAAACAATCTCCGAATCGTTTGGATAGGTGAAAGCATTCCGAAGTTATTACCACATAAAGTGACACGTCAGTTTTGAAAAAAATGGCCTGGTCCATAAGGCAAAAACAGCCTGTGTCCTTAAGGAGATAAAGTCTTTGAAGAGTGTTCAAAATATGGATCTGTAGGTCATCAGTATTGCTTCCACGTGACAGACCTGGGGACAGAGAACTTGACTTAAAAAAAAGCTACTTCAACAGTTGTCTCCGGTCACGGTCAACAGTGACTGCAGCATTTAAGAGGTTGACAAGAGATCCCATGGTGCAGATGGTTTGCTTCAGCATGTCCTTCAAAAAAACAAGCCCTCAAACAGCTCCATCAATGGAAAAATAAAAAAGTTATGAAACTTGTAACGCAATGATACAAAATGATGGCCATGACTAATTTATATGTACAGCAGTTTCTCACATAAAACCCCACAACATCATTTGCGTGACCCCACAAGTGGACCCCGATATGGCAACGGATATGATGACTATATTGTGTACAATACCCTGATTTACCATATAGCCACGTCTCATGGTACAAAAACCTGGCGGTGCACATTGTACAGATGGCATTATATAACGCTTATGTGCTATCCCATCTGCAGGCCAAATTGGAACCTTTCTTCAGTTTCAAGAGGTGGTTATCAAGGCCCTAATATTTGGGAACCAGGAAGAGGAAATCCCAAGAACATCTGTCCCAAAATGTCACTATCTCCACTGGAAACTAAACCGCTCGTATTGTACCAGGGCAACACTCTCCCAGTGAAGTTGCGAAAAACTGCAAACAAGGACCCAAAAAAATGTAGATTGTGTTCCAAAAAAGGGATAAGAATAGATAACATTTATCACCAGCCCCGAAAAACCTGGCCTGGGCATATAGCTTACCACACATCCATGATTGATAATTGTATTATTTATTTACCCCATTCTTATTCCCTGATATACGCAGAACAACCTACATATGCCCGAACATTTTAAATTTAAATACTAGTAAAACCCCAAACAAAACTACTACCAAGCAAAATCTGCGCTCCAAAAGCCAAACGGCGCTCCCTCCTTTCTGAGCCTTCCTGTGCCCAAACAGCAGTTTATGACCACATGGGGTATTACTGTTCTCAGAAGAACCCGCATAACATTTTATGGGGTGTGTGTGTCTCCAGCAGCACAAGCATGGTTCTGAAATGGCATATCTGTTGAAAGATTGCAATTTTCACACTGCATCATCCATTGAGTAGTAATTTCTGGAAAACACTTGTGGGTTCAAAATACTCACTACACCCCTAGAAAAAAGCATTCTAGTTTTTAAAATGGGGTCACTTCTTTAGAGTTTCTTCTATTATTTCACCTTACCTTTGCAATTGTGAACCAATCTGTGTAAATCCCCAAAGTAAACCTCAAATGTGCATGGCAATCTTTCACTTTGCGACACATGCGTTTGGCTGGAAGATCATGGGCATTTCACTGGTAAAACACCTGTATTACTGAGGTGCATGCACTGGTTGGCTGTCTAGTGGCATCTCTCTTCAGTACAGTACTACCTCTTCTGTACGTCTACCTACCTGTGCCAGGATAAGTTGTTCCTTTGGACCAGGTGAGTGCGGCTCCATGTTATTTTTCTGGTACACTGTGTACTATACAGAACCCTGAAGAAGTTCCTGTCCTCAACATAGAAAGTAATTTACAGGTTCTAGCAGCTCTCTCTCTCTCTTCTAAGTAAGAACTTGCTTTATCTGTATTCGTTATCTGCTTATTTTTATTTAAATCTTCATTTTTTTCTCCTTTTGAGAAGACCTTTTGGGGACTTCAGAAACTATTACTGAATTTCCATAGACTTATGGTCTAAATTAAAATATTTTCAGTTTACAATTGTCGTCCCTGTAATTGTTTTTTATGTTTTAGCACTTTTGCACAATATAAGCATGTTTTAGTTTAAAAAAAAAATAAACTCTTTTGGGGGGAGCGGACTTTTTTCATTCCATTATTTATTCAGCTTAATTTAACTTTTTTTTGTTCCACTAGGGAACTTTAAGGATCAATCATTTGATTTCTTACATCTAAGGGGTCAATCACAGCCGCCCCCCCAACAGTGAACGAGTGGGTGTTCAGCGGTTCCTGTGGGTGCATTTTGAAGTACATGTACACCCAAATACCTTAAAGAGGCTCTATCACCAGATTTTGCAACCCCTATCTGCTATTGCAGCAGATCGGCGCTGCAATGTAGATTACAGTAACGTTTTTATTTTTAAAAAACGAGCATTTTTGGCCAAGTTATGACCATTTTTGTATTTATGCAAATGAGGCTTGCAAAAGTCCAACTGGGCGTGTATTATGTGCGTACATCGGGGCGTGGTTACTTCTTTTACTAGCTGGGCGTTCTGACGAGAAGTATCATCCACTTCTCTTCAGAACGCCCAGCTTCTGGCAGTGCAGACACAGCGTGTTCTCGAGAGATCACGCTGTGACGTCACTCACAGGTCCTGCATCGTGTCAGACGAGCGAGGACACATCGGCACCAGAGGCTACAGATGATTCTGCAGCAGCATCGGCGTTTGCAGGTAAGTCGATGTAGCTACTTACCTGCAAACGCTGATGCTGCTGCAGAATCAACTGTAGCCTCTGGTGCCGATGTGGCCGACACGATGCAGGACCTCGGGCAGGAAGTGAGTGACGTCACAGCGTGATCTCTCGAGAACACGCTGTGTGTCTGCACTGCCAGAAGCTGGGCGTTCTGAAGAGAAGTGGATGATACTTCTCGTCACAACGCCCAGCTAGTAGAAGAAGTAAACACACCCAGATGTAACACACATAATACACGCCCAGTTGTACTTTTGCAAGCCTCATTTACATAAATACAAAAATGGTCAGAACTTGGCCAAAAATGCTCGTTTTTTAAAAATAAAAACGTTACTGTAATCTACATTGCAGCGCCGATCTGCTGCAATAGCAGATAGGGGTTGCAAAATCTGGTGACAGAGCCTCTTTAACTTAAGGCCCTTTTACGCAGGCTAATTCTCGGGCAAAAAGAAGTGCCGTGAGTCTAGCTTCACTAATATTTGGGCATTAGCGGTTATCACTGAGGAAAGCCATGTCTGGCTGTACATATCCCTTGCATTTGCCGCTATATGGGAAATTAATGGGCAACCGTGTAAAGCATAGACTGAAGGGGTCCGCCAGAATGGCTCATCTTTCTGGCTCATAGAGGAGGTTTTGAGTGGGCGACCCCACTCTATTGCATCCACAAGGGCTTATGAACAGGGGTTGTATTTATAAGACATGACTTTAAGGGTATGTGCACACGACAACATCAATTACGGCTGAAATTACGGAGCTGTCTTCAGGAGAAAACAGCTCCTGAATTTCAAACGTAATTGCTCGTACTCGCGTTTTGCGAGGCGTCAATTACGGCCCTAATTTGGAGCTGTTCTTCATTGAAGTCAATGAAAAACGGCTCAAATTACGTCCCAAGAAGTGTCCTGCACTTTTGACGACGCTGTTATTTCACGCGCCGTCTTTTGACAGCGACGTGTAAAATTACAGGTTGTCGGCACAGTATGTCGGCAAACCCATTGAAATGAATGGGCAGATGTTTGCCGACGTATTTGAGCCGTGTTTTCAGGCATAATTCGAGGCGTAAAACGCCTCGTTTACGCCTGAAAATAGGTCGTGTGAACCCAGCTTAAATAGAAGGACCCCTCTATCACCTGATAAGTTATGGCAGAAAGGAGAGTGAAAGAAGACAAACTAACTCCTTTCCCGCTATTTAACGTACATGTACAGGGGCGCAGCTAATGGCTCATGGGCCCAAGTGCAAAATTTCAGCTTGGGCCGCCCCTGCATGCAGCTTCTTTTTACACAGCCGGCCACAGCCCGTCCGTAACTTTCAGCTGCATCGCTGGGTATCTTAAGTGACCCAGCGATGCAGCAGTAGCAGCAAGGGGCGTTGCTAGAGTCTTAAAAGGTTTTGCCTCCACAAAAAAAAATATATACTGTGTATATATATATATATATATATATATATACATATACACAGTCCAACAGTAGATGAACACAGCACTCCAATGATTTTCAGAAAATTAGGCCATGTGCTCGTTACCTGGGTGTGAATCAATTCCCCAACCTCCAAATAGAAAAAAACATAGACCACAGCAACGGCACCAGGACTTCAGAGTAGATGAAAGCAAAAAGTGGATTTATTCACCTCAATAAAGCAACGTTTCGGTTCAACAGGAACCTTTCTCAAGCCATAACAAACTAACAGAGTGTCAAATATTTATAGGAGGAGCATACATAAATCGGCAATAAAACAATTATATGCATATTTCCATCAAAACATAAGGAAAAGTGTATATCAATATTGTGAAAGGACATTCATAAAGTGCACACAATTCCTCCACTGTAGAACATATAGGAGCAATACAGTATGCATGACAAGTGCACTGATAATCATAAAAAACACTGTAAATAGAGGCAATTGGAGATGATTGGAAGCAGGCAGAGGCTAATTATAATTAGGCATAATTAAGCAAAGATGTACTTACTGTACAACGTTCAGTCTTTCAGGAAGTAGGAAAAATGCGCTCGACACACTCGTGTGCGTCTACTGCGCATGTCCCAAGATGGCGCCCACACAGGATGTTAAATCCGGTGGAACGCATTAAGAGACACATCACCACCGCGCATGCGCCACGATGGAGCTTGCGTTCCACCCCTACTGCGCACGCGCCGGCCGGGATTTAAAAGAATAGAAAAAAGAGATACTTCACCATAGCATCGAATCGATGTTTAAATATAATCCACATAATATAGTGGATCATCAGGACAATCCCCCAGAAAATTATATGGCTTTTGGACCAAATTCTCAGAAATCGGTAAGTTAGATCAATAGACATGCAGAAACATTGTTGTCAGTGTAGTTCAGCACCCCCTAGTGGTCAAAATATAGATATATATGTCATAATAGCTCATCTAACTTGTCTATAGTCACCAATGGGGCAAAATAGAAATATTGTACACAAAAGAAAATGAATACTCCATAAAGGATGTCAAATATTCATAATACATATCATAGCAAAGAGAAACGCAACTGCCAAAATAGGGCTGCATGCGTTAAATATCAATGCTAAGCCCACTAGACAGGAGACAATACTGAACATCTATAAACATAACCAAAAAGGAAGTGCTAACATCCACAACATGGGAACAACATTTGTCCAAATGCACAGTTCTTTTAGACCAATGCTATTTTTAATAAGTTATCTCATAAGAGCACAATGAATATATATTCTCCAAACATGACGTGAACGTTTTTGAAATAAGAAGACTTCTGCCGCTTTCCAATATCTTTCCAAAATTGCTTGACATGTGGTTGTGTGTCTAAAACATGTGAAAAAAATGTGAAAAAAAAGGAAAGAGAAAATATGTTAATATACACAATATGTGAAATATAAAAATAAATACAAAATATAAAATCTGTATGTTCAAAAAAACGTCAAAATAAGACCTCAGTTGGAACACACATCTCAGACACAAATTACACCTTCGAGAACGTCAACCAATCCTATCTCAATGGATCCATTGAAGAGAATAGCTGTCCCATCCCTATCTCAAATATGTGGGCCACAGGGATATTCTATGTTCAGCCCCTTAGGAGACATGGTTTCTAATTTAAAAATCCACTCGAGCTCTTTTCTTTTGAGTATTAGACCCCTATCCCCGCCACGTCTCAACTGAGGCACGGAATCGATCACTCTGAATCTCAGTTGTGATAAACTATGTTTTTTCTCAACAAAGTGTCTTGACACAGGTAGATCTTGCCTCTTAGTATTGATGTTTGATTTATGATTTCTCATCCTGAGACGTACCTCTGTAGTGGTCTCACCCACATAGTGAAGGCCACATGGGCAACTCAACAGATAAATGACATAAGAAGATTGACATGTGAAAAAGCCTTTTATGTAAATTGGCTGGCCAGTTTGTGGGTGATTAAAAACGCCCCCCTTAATCATATTGTCACAGATGTTACAATTACAGTTACTTCGGACTTCCTGGTCAGGATTCAAGATCTTGTGATCCCTGACCAGTCGGTTCTGGTTACCCTTGATGTGGGTAGTCTGTACACCTCAATTGCTCATCAGGAGGGTATTGATGCCTCACTTTTCTATTTGGAAAGGTCTGGCTTCTCTGAGGACAAAATAGGGTTTATACGATCATTACTGAAATTCATTCTAGAAAAAAAAAAATTCTTGGTGGGCGATACATTTTATCTACAGAAACGAGGAATGGCAATGGGGTCCAATGTGGCCCCTTCTTATGCCAATATTTATATGCGGCGGATTGAGGAGGGCCTTGTCTGTGTGTCCCACCACTTCAGTCATGTTCTGCGGTGGTGGAGATACATAGACGATGTCTTCCTCATCTGGACCGCTTCAGTGAGTCAACTACAGGAGTTTGTCACATTTCTCAACGGTTTGAATTCCACAATTCTATTTACTATGTAATTTTCTACAAGTTCCATTGAATTTTTGGATACTTGTATATCTATTGTCAATAACAGATTGGTGTCTGACCTGTTTTTTAAGAAAACGGACAGAAACAATCTTTTGCACTTTACTAGCGGCCATCCAAACACAATGTTGAAATCACTGCCCTATAGTCAGCTGATTAGAGTGAAGAGGATAGTTTGTCAGGAGGACAAAGTATCCTCAAGACTCGACCAAATGTGTAAAAAGTTTTCTGATCGGGGTTATCCGGACTATGTTATGGATTTTAATAGACGGAAGGTTGAACTGCTGGATAGACCGGATCTCCTCGCTGGTCAGGTGGTTGGGGATAAGAATGTCCGATTACCATTTATCTCCACTTTCTCCTCACTAAGCCCACAGATTGGTGAGATTCTGAGGAGAGATTGGAAGATGTTAGAGATATGATTAAGGGGGGCGTTTTTAATCACCCACAAACTGGCCAGCCAATTTACATAAAAGGCTTTTTCACATGTCAATCTTCTTATGTCATTTATCTGTTGAGTTTCCCATGTGGCCTTCACTATGTGGGTGAGACCACTACAGAGGTACGTCTCAGGATGAGAAATCATAAATCAAACATCAATACTAAGAGGCAAGATCTACCTGTGTCAAGACACTTTGTTGAGAAAAAACATAGTTTATCACAACTGAGATTCAGAGTGCCGAAAAAGGCCATACTTACAAATGGACACAGCCAGGCCAGAAATGCTGATGAAAGGGCGAGCAGGTGCTTTAAATAATAATAGCCACTCCCACTAGTCTTGAGGGGAGTGGTGTGTGGTGCATGGGATGTGTAGTAAGAAATAATAAATGAATAGTGTGTGTGCAAGTGTAATACTATAAGTGAAATATAGGGGGCAGTAATAAATGAAGTGCCTCAATAGAAATAAATGGATAATGGGGTGCAAGTGAGTGAAACATGGAGGGATAGTGTGTACGTCATGAGGCACAACGTGTATAGCCAGGTAGAAGCCTATTTGTGACGCCTTGATAATTAAGATTCAGATAATGAGATTCAGAGTGATTGATTCCGTGCCTCAGTTGAGACGTGGCGGGGATAGGGGTCTAATACTCAAAAGAAAAGAGCTCGAGTGGATTTTTAAATTAGAAACCATGTCTCCTAAGGGGCTGAACATAGAATATCCCTGTGGCCCACATATTTGAGATAGGGATGGGACAGCTATTTTCTTCAATGGATCCATTGAGATAGGATTGGTTGACGTTCTCGAAGGTGTAATTTGTGTCTGAGATGTGTGTTCCAACTGAGGTCTTATTTTGAACATACAGATTTTATATTTTGTATTTATTTTTATATTTCACATATTGTGTATATTAACATATTTTCTCTTTCCTTTTTTTTCACTTTTTTTCACATGTTTTAGACACACAACCACATGTCAAGCAATTTTGGAAAGATATTGGAAAGCGGCAGAAGTCTTCTTATTTCAAAAACGTTCACGTCATGTTTGGAGAATATATATTCATTGTGCTCTTATGAGATAACTTATTAAAAATAGCATTGGTCTAAAAGAACTGTGCATTTGGACAAATGTTGTTCCCATGTTGTGGATGTTAGCACTTCCTTTTTGGTTATGTTTATAGATGTTCAGTATTGTCTCCTGTCTAGTGGGCTTAGCATTGATATTTAACGCATGCAGCCCTATTTTGGCAGTTGCGTTTCTCTTTGCTATGATATGTATTATGAATATTTGACATCCTTTATGGAGTATTCATTTTCTTTTGTGTACAATATTTCTATTTTGCCCCATTGGTGACTATAGACAAGTTAGATGAGCTATTATGACATATATATCTATATTTTGACCACTAGGGGGTGCTGAACTACACTGACAACAATGTTTCTGCATGTCTATTGATCTAACTTACCGATTTCTGAGAATTTGGTCCAAAAGCCATATAATTTTCTGGGGGATTGTCCTGATGATCCACTATATTATGTGGATTATATTTAAACATCGATTCGATGCTATGGTGAAGTATCTCTTTTTTCTATTCTTTTAAATCCCGGCCGGCGCGTGCGCAGTAGGGGTGGAACGCAAGCGCGGTGGTGATGTGTCTCTTAATGCGTTCCACCGGATTTAACATCCTGTGTGGGCGCCATCTTGGGACATGCGCAGTAGACGCACACGAGTGTGTCGAGCGCATTTTTCCTACTTCCTGAAAGACTGAACGTTGTACAGTAAGTACATCTTTGCTTAATTATGCCTAATTATAATTAGCCTCTGCCTGCTTCCAATCATCTCCAATTGCCTCTATTTACAGTGTTTTTTATGATTATCAGTGCACTTGTCATGCATACTGTATTGCTCCTATATGTTCTACAGTGGAGGAATTGTGTGCACTTTATGAATGTCCTTTCACAATATTGATATACACTTTTCCTTATGTTTTGATGGAAATATGCATATAATTGTTTTATTGACGATTTATGTATGCTCCTCCTATAAATATTTGACACTCTGTTAGTTTGTTATGGCTTGAGAAAGGTTCCTGTTGAACCGAAACGTTGCTTTATTGAGGTGAATAAATCCACTTTTTGCTTTCATCTACTCTGAAGTCCTGGTGCCGTTGCTGTGGTCTATGTTTTATATATATATATATATATATATATATATATATATACATAAATAATATAGTCACTAAACAACAGTCAGATAGGGGCGTGGCTTAGCGGCATATGTGAGAGGACGCAGGAACCGGAGCTCCCGCTGCCGATATCCTGAAAATCATCCTGAGACTCCACTATACTAACGACGACATACCTGTGGTGAGAGGGGAGAAGGAGGTGATCCTGCAGGCACGATTCTGGATCCATCGGAGGCTGTGATGACCCGGTCCAGGAAATCCAAGGCGGAAGAGGACGGTGAGCTGGGGCTGCAAGATGGCGTCTTGATGTGCTCGTATGCAGAGAGCAGGGATGTGAGAGGGGCGGCGGCATCCAGGTTGGAACGCTTTGCCAGGAAGGCCCCTATGAAACCTGATGCAGATGGAGGGATGTCGGATGGAGGGAAGGAGCAGGCTGGCCGCTCAGGGTCGAGATATGAGCCGTTGCGAGCACAGATGGAGTCAGAGGAGGAGGAAAATGGAGGAGACGCTTGAGACGGTTCAGGAGGAGGATCGGATAGAGGCACGCAGAGCTTGGACAAACCTGCACTAAGATGGCTGGACAGTCATGAAGATCGCTTACGGCAGGATCGAGAGGAAGCGGCGGCGTGATCAACAGGTGGATGGTTAAAGAGGGGACTCTGCTGTGAAAGGAGGAAGATGAGTTGCACAAGGGAATAAGGCCTTGTTTTATGCATTTATATGTTGGTCTATAGTTGGGCTGAAGTCTCTATGTCATTGATGGCGGGAGGAGAGGAAAGTGCTGTCAGTTCCAGGGCAGAATTGGATATGAGAGTCATAAAAATGCTACTTGTTTATTGAGGAGGAGGTAGCGGGAGGTTCTTGGTTCTTAAGGTTAAAATTGTGGGGGAAAAGGATGTGTCTCTACAAAGTGAATGGCAAGCTGTATGGTCATAGTGGTGAAGTTTTCTTCGCCAGCCCGGGCCCTCTTGGGAGGGTATGTTTATGGAAAGTTGGGGGGGATAGGGTGGTGGGAGGGGGAGGGGAGATGTTTTGGAGGGAAAGGGAGTTTGAAACGCAGTACGCTCTGATTGCCACTGGAAGTAATGGAAATAGCCACTGTCAAAAGCAAGAAATGTCCAGATGGGGGATAGGGTAAATCTGTTGTCCTGGAACGTGAGAGGTATGGGGAAGGTAGCTAAAATGCGAGCTATATTTGACTACCTGATAGGGCAGTCTGCTGGGGTGATGGGCTTGCAGGAAACTCATCTTACTACTGATACGGTGCAGCAGGTGCATAGGGTGTGGATCCGGCACAGCTTCCATTCCTTTCATTCTACATACTCGAGGGGGGTTAGCCTCCTGGTTCATAGAGATGTACCGTTTAGCTGTTTAGATTCCTTTAAAGATAAAGAAGGTAGATATGTCGGGGTGCATTGTAAATTGTTTAACTGGGAATGTATAATTGTGGTGCTGTATGTGCCTCCCCCGTACTCTGTGGTTCCAATAAGAGAGGTGTTGGAAAAACTGGCTGGATGGCCTATGATACCGACCATATTGATGGGAGACTTCAACAACATAATGGATAAAGGGTGGGATAAATTTCCAAACGGGGGGGGGGGGGGGGAGATGTCTGTCTGACGAGGTTTGGTAAATACATGACGGAAGTTGGGCTCACGGATATTTGGCGGGCAAAGTGGCTTTCTACTACGCAATACTCGTGTGTATCATCTACATATGGATCACTGTCCCGAATAGACCGAATGTTTAATGATGGAATGGGGATGGAATGTGTGGAAGGGGTGGAATATCTACCACGATCGCTGTCTGATCACTCCCCAATGTTATTAAAGATCCGAACAGGTTTGCAGATGGGGGGGTTGAGAATGCACTGGAGGCTAAACCCGTTCTGGATACGCTTGGTGGGAGAGGCGACCATAAATACGAGCCTGCGAGAATACTTCGAGTTTAATAAGGGTACGGTCCCTACAGATATTCTATGGGATGCTATGAAGGCGAATATAAGAGGGGTGTATATACGGGAGAACATGCTCATAAAAACTAAGACACGGCAAGTGGGTCAACATCTGACAGACAGGGTGACAACAACAGAGGAGAGCCACATTACTAATAACACTGCGGAATCTTTAGCCCAATGGAAGGCTGCTCAAAAATTGCTTAGGGAACATCAGCTGGAACAAGCAGCTAATAAAAGATTGTTTTTGCAACAAAAATACTATGAGGAGGGTGAAATGACGGGCAGATTGTTAGCAAATATCGCACGGCCGACGCGGGAGAGTGCGTTCATTCACCAGTTACAGACAGCAAATGGGACTCTGGTTGGAGAAACAGGGGATATATTAGGTGTGTTGACATCATTTTATAAGGAACTATATCGCAGTAAGGTGGACTATCCGGAGGATCTTCTGTCAGAATATCTAGCAGAAATGACATGGGTTACTTTGGGGGAGGAAGAGAGGGAAGGGTTGGAGGAGTCAATTACCTTAGAGGAAATACAGGAAGCGGTGAGTTCTATGGCGAATGAAAAGGCCCCAGGGATGGATGGTATACCCACTGAATTGTATAAAACATATGGAGAGACGGTTCTGCCAGAGTTACTGGAGGTGTTCCAGGATAGTTCCAGGATAGCGTTTACCGCAGACGATGTATGAAGCTGCTATAGTTGTAATTCCTAAAGATGGGAAGGACCGGACGCAACCTGACTTTTACAGACCGATATCTCTGTTAACCGCGGACATTAAAATTTTAGCTAAAGTACTGGTTAATAGGTTGTCGCGAGTAGTGACTAAAATTGTAGGGATGGATCAGTCGGGATTCATGCCATCGCGCTCTACAGCAGTTAACTTACGTAGACTTTTCTTAAATTTGCAGACAGATGCTCCGGATGCGCGGTGTAGAGCAGTGCTGTCTTTGGACGCCGCCAAGGCGTTTGATAGTGTGGAATGGGGTTACTTGTGGGCTGTATTGGAGCGGATCGGCTTTGGAAGGAACTTTATAAAATGGGTACAATTACTATATAAGGAACCGGTAGCTAGGATCAGAGCAAATGGAAGGATGTCGGACTCTTTTAGGTTGGAGAGGGGGACGCGACAGGGATGCCCACTTTCCCCGCTACTATTTGCGCTGGCAATTGAACCCCTAGCAAATATGGTAAGACAACATCCGGGGATAGAAGGGTTTCGTTGTGGGGAGCTGGAGGAGCGCATAGCACTATATGCGGATGATATCTTGTTGTTCCTGGGGAGATAGATTCTTCATTGCCAGTGATAATGACGGTATTGGAGCGGTTCGGCAGATTTTCAGGGTTAAAAATTAATTGGAACAAGTCGGTGTTGCTGCCACTTCAGCCAGTAGATACGCCATTGATGATTGGAGGAATTGGAGGAATTGAGGAGAATACATAATTTGTTTAGGGACTTGGTGTGGAAAAGGGGGATCCCCAGGATTAAAATGGAAAAGCTACAACTACCAGCGGAACAGGGAGGGTTAGCTATTCCAAATGCATGGATATATTATCTAGCAGCTCAAATACAACACTTTAAAGGATGGAAGAATAGGGAGGAGTGGAACTCTAGTGGGAAATTGGTGTACTATTTGGGCCAGAGAACGGATATACTAGAGGCCATGGAGTCTCATAAATTAAGGAGGGAGGCGAGAGGGAAACCGACTTTGCTATTACTACATAGAGTTTGGTGGGAAAGTAAGAAAATATTGGGGGTTACAGGATGCTCCAATTATATGCCCTTATGGGATAATCCCTATCTATGGGAATTTAATATTTTAGAAGGATTTCAGGATTGGGAACAAGCAGGGATCAGATATGTGCACCAGTTGTATGAAGGAGGTACTCTTAAGCTCTTTGCACAATTTACAGGAAGAGTTTGGACTCTCACATCGGCTGTTCTACCAATATCTTCAGTTAAGGCATGCGGCGCAGGCGCAAGAGAGGCTGGTGGACTTGAGTTGCTCCACTATGGGAGGGATGGAACAGGTGTTGGGGGCACAAGACACTAAAAGGATTATTTCGGTGCTATATAGTACGCTACTCTCCAAATTCCTAGGAGATCCGCTGGTGGAGATTAGACGTAAATGGGAAGAGGATGTAGGGACTATAGCGGATGAAGAATGGGAGGAAATACTTGGATTGTCCAAAATACTCTCTATTAGTGTAGCGCACAGGAGGTCACAACTCTTTCTGTTACATAGGGTGTATAGGACGCTTAAGGTGCTATGGCAAATGCAAATTAGATCAACAAAGGAGTGTCCCAGGTGTATGTTTGATGGGGCGGACATAAAACATATGTTTTGGAGCTGTCCGATGCTAAATGTATATTGGAAAGAAGTTAAAGGAATGTTATCTAGAGTATATGGTAGAGATTTCCCACTGGAACCTAAGATTTTTTTTATTGGGCTGTATGGGGGAGGAAGGAGGGGATGGAGTGGAATTGCTGGCTATTAAAAAGGTTCTGTATCACGCTAGGAAATTAATTGCAAAATATTGGCTGCAGGCGGATCCCCCGGAAGTGTCTGAGCTGGTTGGATATGTTAACCACACGGTATCACTGGAACACCGAATATATCTGAAAAGAGGGGCAATTCATAAGTATGAGAAGCAATGGGGTAAATGGGTGAACACCTATGGTAATGCAGTACACTAGATGAGATTTGGAGGTGGGCTGACGCACTTATATGGTCAAGGTATGGCGGGACCCCTGTTTGATATGCAGGAAGGATGGAGGAGGTGGAGTGGCTTGACGAATCAGGAGACAGAGGAGGTACTGCGAGGGGGGGGGAGTTAGGTTGATAGGGGTAGGGACAGGGACGTATGTGAAGATACAACCAAAGATGATGGATACATAATATAATGTAACTGCAGGAATTTTGCATTAAGCACAAGATGTTATGCTGTTAGTTTGTTTTTTGTTTTTTTCCTGTTATTTTTTATCAGAAATGCAAAAGCTGTATAACGCATGTTGTATTCTCAATAAAAACTTGTTTGATTTAAAAAAAACAACAGTCAGATACCAGTTCTACATAGACACAAGTGATTACGGTTACATCCAGTGACTCACAGGTGACATCTAGCTGTTTACTTTCCCTTTACTTCTCTGGGCCAAGATGTATTTTTCCAGCCCCAACTCCTCTGCACACAAACTTTTCGTCTTGCTGCTACCTCCAATGCCCCTCTTTGTGCCCCACATACTTGTTCCCCTTTTGTGTCCCATGGAAATAGTGCCCTCCATTCTGCGCCCACACAGTAATAATACCCTCTTTGTGCTGCCACAATGGGATAGATGCCATCTATGTGCTCCTACACAGTACAAATTCCCCCTGGGTAGTTCATTATTTTATTAATTGCAAGCTATTCATGAAAATGCTTCTGATACTAAATGTCTAATAAACCTGTAGGGCAGCCTGTTTTATTTCTAGCCTCCCATGGATATGTCCTCCGTCAGTGCTTTATATACACTGACACCTTGAACGTCCTGGTCCTTTGCAGTTGCCCCCACCCTCCTGAGCAGGGCTGGGTCACATACTCTAGTCAGTGCTGGTCAGAAGTCTTCCTGTAATGTGCCATGTAATGACCCTCAGTAACCTCTAGCCCCTTATCAGTATCTTGTCCCTACCTTGCCTAGAGCTGTAAATGATGACACCTGTTATCACAGAGTCCGGTCTGCACCGCTGTCACAGCTATGTTCTCTCCTTCTGTAACTAAACCCTCATTTACTTACAGAACCAGGAGATGATTGATGACAGCTACTACCTTACTGTGGATACGTGGGGGAGAAGCCCTGCCTACAGCCACATTGGAGAAGGTTGTAAGACTTCCTCCCACCCCAGAAATAGAGACAGCAAGCTTTAAACACAGGCTAGATAAGAGCAAAAACAACAACATTTAACTGTGTAAAACAGGCTTGTCCTGCACTTACACCTAGGGGAAAATAAGCTGTGATGTGCTCGAGCTCTGTCCTTACACAGCGCGATGGTGCTGCAGCGTGTGTATCTAGAATCCTCCTCTCCTGCCTTCTCCAATCAAGTGCCTCAGAGCACAAGAGGGGAGAAGACAGGGGAGGTTTGTAGATACACGATACACGCGCTGCAGCACATCGCGCTGTTTAAAGAAGGAGTTAATTAACCCTTTCAGTACCGAGCTAATTTTGGCCTTCAGGACCAGACAGACCCATTTTTTCAAATCTGACGTGTTAATTTTTGTGGTAATAACTCTGGAATGCTTTTGCCTATCTAAGCGATTCTGAGATCGTTTTCTCGTGACATATTGTACTATATGCTAGAGGAAAAATGTGGTCAATAAATTCATTGCTTATTTGTGAAAAACACCAAAATTTAAAGAAAATTTGCAAAAATTATGATTTTCCTCATTTTAAATGTATCTGCTTGTAAAACCGATAGTAATACCACACAAAATAGTTACTATTTCACATATTCCATACGTCTACTTTATATTTGCATTGTTTTTTGAACATTATGTTATTTTTCAAAGACGTTACAAGGCTTAGAACTTTAGAAGCAATTTCTTAAATTTTCAAGAAAATTTCCAAAACCTATTTTTATAGGTACCAGTTCAGTTCTGAAGTGGCTTTGAGGGCCTTATATATTAGAAACCCCCATAAGTCACTCAATTTTAAAAACTGCACCCCTCAAAGTATTCAAAACAGCATTTAGAAAGTTTCTTTAGGTGTCTCACAGGAATTAAAGCAAAGTAGAGGGGAAATTTACAAATTTCTTTTTTTTTTGTCGGAAAATCCATTTGAATCCATTTTTTTCTGTAACACAAAAGGTTTTACCAGAGAAACGCAACTCAATATTTATTACCCAGATTCTGCAGTTTTTAGAAATATCCCATATGTGGCTCTCGTGCGCTAATGGACTGAAACACCGGCCTCAGAAGCAAAGGAGCACCTGGAGGATTTTGGGGTCTCCTTTTTTATCAGAACATATTTTAGGCACCATATCAGGTTTTAAGAGGTCTTGTAGTGCCAAAACAGTGGAAACACTCCCAAAAAGACACCATTTGGCAAACTACACCCCTCAAGGAATTCATCAAGGGGTATAGTGAGCATTTTAACCCCACAGGTTTTTTGCCGATTTTCGTGGAATTAGTCCATAAAAATTAAAATCTACATTTTTTTTCAATAAAACTTATAAATTATAAATTTTGTTAAGCAATAAAGAAGAAAAGGCACCCCAAGATTTGTAAACCAATTTCTCCTGATTACGGCAATACCCCATATGTGGTAATAAACGGATGTTTGGACACACGGCAGGGCTCAGAAGGGAAGGAGTGTTATTTGGCTTTTGGAGCTCAATTTACTCAATTGGTTTTCGGATGTCATGTCGCATTTGCAAAGCCCCTGAGGGACCAAAACAGTGGACAACCCCCAGATGTGACCCAATTTGGGAAACTACAGCCCTAAAAAGAATTTGTCTAGGGGTATAGTGAGCATTTTGATCCCATAGGTTTTTTGCTGAATTTAGTGTAATTAGGCCGTCAAAACTTCTATTGTTTTTTATTCTTTTTTTTTACGGCGTTCACCGTGCGCTATAACTGACATATTTAATTTATTCTGTGGGTCGATGCGATTACGGCGATACCATATGTGTATAGTTTTTTTTTTTATGTTTTATGGTGTTTGCACGATAAAATCAGGGTTTTAAAAAAAATTATTTTGTTTGTGTCGACATATTCTAAAAGCCACAACTTTTTTTTATTTTCTATCAGGAAAGCTGTGTAAGGGTTTGTTTTTTGCGGAATAAACTAGTTTTTGGGTACATGCGACTTTTTGATCCCTATTTATGCAATTATTTGGGAGCTGAAGTGACTAAAAATAGCGATTCCGCTATAGTTTTTTTATGGCGGTCACCGTGCAGGATAAATTACATTATATGTTTATAGTTCAGGCCGTTACGGACGCGGTGATAGCAATTATGCATAGTTTATTTAGTTTTTTCATTTTTTTTCTAATAATAAAGGACTTTATAAGGGAAAAAAAGGCGATTTATTATTGTGACATTTTACTTTTGTACATTTTTTGTAACTTTTTTAACTTTTTATTTTTTTATTTTTTTAGTCCAACTAGGGACTTGAAGATCCAATTGTTGGATCGTGTTTATAATGCCCTGCAATACTTATGTATTGCAGGGTATTATACCTGTCAGTTTCACACTGACAGCAGGCATATTAGGTCCTGCCTCTGGCAGGACGTAATCGCCTTCAATAGATGGCAGACCCGAAGCCTGTTAGGCTTCCAGTTGCCATAACAATCGCGCCCCGCAATCGTGTAGCGGGATGCCGATGTTGCTATAACAACTTAAATGCAGTGGTCGCTATTGACTGACGCAATTAAGGGGTTAATTGGTTCGGATCACCGCTGTGATCCGACCCGATGCTTTCCCCCAGTACTAAGGCTGCTAGTAGCAGCCTGTACTGGGAGATGCCAGGCTGCGGGGAGCGTCTGTGTGCTCTGTTAGGAGCACACGTAGATTAACGGGCTGCAGGCACAAGGACCAGCTCTGCACCCCTTTAATCTACGTGGGGTGGTCGAGAAGGGGTTAAATAATAAAACATTTTGCCCAGTCTTAGAGTGGCAACGGGGGCCTGTGGGCCCCCCTGGCTTAGGGGCCCGGTCGCGATTGCGACCCCTATAGCTACGCCACTGTACATGTATATAATAATCGGGAAGGGTTTGTATGGAGCAGGCTGAGGAGCTGATCCCACTCCATACACAGCGGATGTCAGCTGTGTATTACAGCTGACAAATTGCAAGTACAGCTGGGATTGAAGCTAGCTACGATCCTGGCCGGTTAAGCACTTAGATGCTACAGTAAATAGCAACCGTGGTATCTAAGCTGTTAGACAGAGGACCCCCCTCTGTCCCCTTATTGCCCTTCCCCGCAACGTGACCATGGGGTCTGATGGGTTATCATGGCAGGTATGCCATTTTGGTTCTTCTAGTACTAGGATAGAAAATGCCCAATATACTGCAATACATAATTATTGCATTGTATTGTACAAGGGATCCAAGTCCAAGAATATATATATATATACACCTTGTCCCAGTATTTCTGTAAAATAATGTAAATACTAAATGAACATAATTGGTATCATCTCTAACGATCTTAACTATTAAAATTATTAAAAATGCATTATTTACACAGCATGGTGAATGCCGTAAATGAAAAAAAAATCATCTTGGCTCCCTAAACAAAATGGAATAAAGTGGTCAAAAAGTAGTATGTACCAATAAAAAATTACAGCTTGGCCCGCAAAAAACAAGTCCTCACACAGCTCCATCAACGGAAAAATAAAAAAGTTATTGGTTTAAAAATATGGCGACAAAACAAATTTTTTGTGAAAGTAGTTAAACATGCAAAAAAAAAACAACATAAAATCATGGTATCACCGTAATCATATTAATATGCATAACAAAGTTAACATGTCATTTCTACTGCAGGTGAAAGCCGTAAAACGAAACCCCAAACAAATAGCGGAATTGCTGTTTTTTCCCCATTCAATCCCACAAAATAATTTTTCAGAGCTTTTTAGTACATTTTATAGTACAGAAAATGGTGCCATTAAAAAAAAATACAACTCGCCCCGCATGAAACAAGCCCTCATCCGGCTATGTCGACGGAAAAATAAGTTATGGCTCTTGGAAAGCGGGGAGGGAAAAAATAAAGTGAAAACTGGATGCGGCTGAAAGGGGTTAAACATAAGAATATAAAAATACCTATTTAAATCTGCCGCGCAATGCAGTTCTGCACAGAGACATATAGATAGAAGCATAAGGGTATGTGCACACGATGAGAGGCTTTTACGTCTGAAAAGACAGACTGTTTTCAGGAGAAAACAGCTGTGTCGTTTCTGACGTAAATGCTGCTCCTCGCATTATGCGAGGCGTCTTTGACGCCTGTAATCTTGAGCTGCTCTTCATTGACTTCAATGAAGAACGGCTCAAATTACATTGCAAAGAAGTGCCCTGCACTTCTTTGCCGAGGCAGTCAATTTATGCGTCGTCGTTTGACAGCTGTCAAACGACGACGCGTAAATTACAGGTCGTCTGCACAGTACGTCGGCAAACCCATTCAAATGAAAGGGCAGATGTTTGCCGACGTATTGTAGACATATTTTCAGACGTAAAACGAGGCATAATACGCCTCGTTTACATCTGAAAATAGGTCGTGTGAACCCAGCCTAAATGTTACGTCAATAGTAATTCATTGAAAACACCCCAATAAGACGTTGGTGTATTGCTCCTGAATTTATTTGAGGTATTTCTATTATGATGACCACTGAGAGGTGCATGTTACCAGGTTTATGTAGGTGCGAGCGTGTGCGTGCGTGCGTGTGTATATGTATATTTATCTAATGAAACAAGATAAATCAAGCAGGTAATGAATCACTATATAACATGATATTGCAAGGGAAAAGTATTTCTCGGACCATAAAATTCAGGCCTTTGTCTTGTTGGAGAAGCATAGATAGTGCTTGGATGAAGTTCTGGCTCTTTAAAGAGAAATATTTGCAAAGTATGAGTGAGGCGTTGGCCCTCCCCTTACTAGAGTATAGTGAGAGTGACATCACAGCTGTTAAGGAAGGAAAGATAGCTTAGTATCTCGCACTGGTGGCATTTCTTTACTGCACTCTTTTCCAGCTGTCACACTCAACCTACCGGGAAAGCTTGGAAGCCTTTCTTCAGAGGAGGAGGATAAGACCAGTTTTGTGGAATTTCAGCACAGCAGCTGAAGCCTACTATTTTTAGGAACTAGAATTCATGTGCACTTTTTTTTATCTGCCTAAACCTGTTCACCAAGGTAACGAACACAGATCTAGACAGGGATATACACAGACTGGCACTGGATCTGTTACTGCTGCACTGCTGAATCTGCCTAACGCAGGATCTTCTTTATTTAGTTCAGCTAAATTGGGTTACTGATTTTAGGTGACTAAATATTTTTTTAAACATAAACTTGCAAACAATGTCCTCTCATTGTATATGAAGGAGACTATGAAACAGGAGGCAGACGGATCCTGGAAACCATGTAGAAATCATCATCTAGGAGAGGAAAGCTAGGACGGCTGACTACGGTCTACCCTCTCCATAGAAAATCCAGCTTTGCCTATCTGCTCTTTGTATTTTCTGCCTCTTCTAATAATGGGAAATTTTTTTAAAAGGAGGGTTAAAGGATGTTTTGTATGGGCCTTTATTAACTCTGTACACGCACAGTATCATATAATACCACATGGTGGATGTTTGAGGACTGTCTAGCACTAAAGCATAGACGTGGATATGAGTTTACCTACAAACTGTGGGTTCCTGACTCCTCTGGACTGTGGAGGACGTAAGGTATACAATGGACACGTATATGGGTCACCATGTGCAGTCAACAGACCCATCGATATTGTACAAAGATGGAGACGGTAACTTATTTTTCATTTAATTGTTATTGGATTTGATTTTTGAAATGATAAAACTCTGGTGCTTTGGGGGTGTTTGATATGGGTGCCGGGGATTTGCCCACGGTGACAGGTGACTTTAATACTGCCCTAGTCATCATGAGAGTATATGTTCTATATTAATGACTGTGCTATCCATTTGTTGTTGTTTTTTTCCTCCATTGGCTGTTTATAGGGTAGATTTTTTTTTATACAAAACCAGTAATAATTTATCATAAAATTAACTATTTTGCGGTCCCAGGAAATGCTAGATGGCCTGAATAGTATAGCCTGTGTGCCTTACTTTTTCTGAAAAATCATGGCAGTTATTGATAATTTATTGAATGTGATATAAAGGAGAATTTTCCTACTGAAGTATTCTACAAGAGTACAGAAATGGCTCTAAATTAAAAGTGAACGTTTCCCAAGTTTACTATAAGTTACTATTTCGTCTTCTAACGACAGTCTTGGCCACTATGAAGGTAGGAGGATTGTTTGTTCATGGACGTAGACTGTCTATGGACGTGGAATGAATATCTGTGCCATTTATGTCAGTATGTAAACAGTCACTCATCTCAGGGACCGAACTTTAGCTTCATTCTCCTTTCTGTTGTAATTTAACCAATTTTCTTGTCTAAGTGATCAATATCAATCCTTGAGCTTGTAAAGAGAAGCTGATTGATATTACACACAAAGCTGCAATAGCAACAAGCTCAAATGTCTACATTTCCATAGATCTTAAAAGATGCTGTTATTGTTGGGTATGCAAACAGAAAAGTGTCTTCGACTGAGTTCGCACTGTGCCTTTTTGTTGCGTTTTTAACATGCATTTTTTGTTTTGGATGATAAACTCCCATACCTTTCAGTAGAAGTTCATGTAACTAAACAAATAACGTATGTTAAAAATGTAAAACTGTGGACGCAGCCTTAAGGCCAGAATTACACATGCAATTTTGATGCAGTTTTCGGCTCAGTTTTGTGGGACTAAGCCAGAAGTTGATTCAAAAGGAAGGAAAGGTATAAAGAAAAGACTGATGTATTTTGTGCAAAATTATAGCACAGGTCCTATTAGACGTATTTGCGGTCCGTCTTACCCAAAAACGGACAGCACACGGAAGCCACTAGAATCCGTGTTTTACGGTCCGCAAACGGAAACGGTTGTGTCATGATGCCTTTTGTTGGTAATAGATTACAGATTATACTTTTTTTTTATTCAATTGCTGGCTGGGTTCAAACTTGCATTTCTTTCAGAGGGATTTTCTGCACAATTTTTTGTTTTGTATGGCGGATCAAAACATTTAAACTGTATCGACAATTGGTAATTGATATCCATATGGACCAGTTTTTTTTTTATAAATCTTTTTTCAATTCTGTCGTACTTACAGGCAATAAATACATAGGATTATGCAGTTCCCAAAAAGAAGATATATATAAATAGATGAACTCAGTGGTGGTGAAAAAAATAAATAAATATTATATATATATATATATATATATATAACATATGCACAGTCGAGTCACATTATTATGACCACCAGCTAATATCCAGAGTAACCGCCGTGTGCAGCAGCAGACGGGCTGGGAGTGACTCAATAAGGTGCTGGTAGGTTGTCTCCGGTATCTGGAGCCATGCTGACTGCAGTGCATCCCACATTTGCTGGAGGGTGTGTGAGGGAGGATCCATAGAGCGAACAAGACGATCGAGGTGGTCCCACAGATGCTCAATTGGGTTCAAGTCTGGCGAATTAGGGGACCGGGCTAGTACTTGGAAGTCTTGGTCGTGCTCTTCCAACCACTGTCGGACATTTCTAGCCATGTGACATGTAGCATTGTCTTGCTGGAAGATTCCATCTGCCCCAGGGAAGACAAACAGCTTGTATGGGTGGAAGTGATCTGCAACAATGGATTCATATGCAAATCGGTTCAGATTGCCTTCCACATATATGAGTGAGCCCAGAGAATGGCATGAAAAAATTCCCAAGGCCATAACACTGCCACCACCAGCTTGTGTTCTTCCAGCAATGGTCGCAGGGTGTTTGTTCTCTGATGTTTCTCGTCTTACACGCCAACGTCCATCCGTTCAATGAAGCAGAAAACATGACTCATCGGAGAAGGCAACCCTTTGCCAATCATCGGTAATCCAATTCCGATACTGCCATACAAACTGAAGCCTTTTTATAGAAGCACCTTTGTTCGCATTGGCCATCCATCTGCTTCAGAGCCCCACACGCACTAGGGTTCGCTGAACTGTTTTAGAAACACGTCCGATAGCCCCCTGGTTGATTTTCACGGTGAGCTGCTCCACTGTACCATGTCATTCGGCCCTAGGGCACCTTTCGTAGCTGATGTTCACCTCTCACATCAATGGCACGTGGTGCTCTGCAGTTTCCACATCGGTTATTCCCAATAGTGTCATTTGTCCACTCACGATACACTTTTACCACAGCAGCACGCGAACAGTTCACAAACCGCGCTGTTTGAGAAACTCTGCCGGGCTTGGCCCGAAAACCAATAATCGCTCCTTTTTGCAACTCTGATAAATCGCCCCTTTTACCCACGGCAACAATGAGTGATGTGTGTTCAAACAGCCTATCGCATCACTTCCTTCATGGGCTGCCAACGTCGCATGTAGGAGGTGGTCATAATAATGTGACTCTACTAATTTTTATATATATATATATATATATATATATATATATATATATATATATATACATACATACATACATAGGTAGAGATATGCAGCACTCTGCGACAGATTCCAACATGGTAATGGGTGCAAGCAGGTAGTCCAGATCCGTGGATTATAAGACAAACTAAAGAAATCCCACAGCACTCCGATGGTTCCAAAAAGTATGTGATTTATTCAGTCAACAGCTGCAACGCTTCCGTCCTGCTATAGGACCATGCTTGAAAAAGGTCCTATAGCAGGACGGAAACGTTGCAGCTGTTGACTGAATAAATCACATACTTTTTGGAACCATCGGAGTGCTGTGGGATTTCTTTCGTATATATATATATTGCAAAAAACAGTATTAAATGTAAAACAAAAATCTTTTCCATATCCGGCCTAAAGCATTGTAAACAATAATATTTAAAAAAATTGGTATCGCTGTGTCCGTAAAAGTCCCAACTATTACAATTTATCATTATTTATCCAGCATGGTGAACACAGTATAAACAAAAATGTATAAAGCTAGAATCTCTGTTTTTTAGTGACTTTATCTCCCACCTTATCTGGGTACTAATAATCTGCATGCATCATACGTCCCACGGGGAGTTAAACTGGGAGAGTCACTTGTTGAGAAGGATCTGGGTGTACTTGTAGATCATAGCATAAATAACAGCATGCAATGTCAATCAGCTGCTTCTAAGGCCAGCAAGATATTGTCGTGTATTAAAAGGAATGGACTCGTGGGACAGGGATATATTACTGTTTTACAAGGCATTAGTGAGGCCTCATCTAGAATATGCAGTTCAGTTTTGGGCTCCAGTTCATAGAAAGGATGCCCTGGAGTTGGAAAAACAAAAAACAAAGAAGTGCAACTAAACTAATAAGGGGCATGGAGAATCTAATAAGGGGCATGGAGAATCTAATAAGGTGCATGGAGAATCTAATAAGGTGCTTGGAGAATCTAAGTTTTCAAGGCTAATCTAAATTATCCAGCTAGCTGCCTCATCAGCCTGAACCTCCATGCTTCCATGTCACCCCTTTATCCATCCCCATCCCCATCTGGCGGGACTGCTTGCTCAGTGAGCAGCAAACTCCTGTCCATGTTTTCAATTGTCTGCAGATTCAGAATCTGGGCTTCCAGTTGGGAAGTTCTCCACACCAATATGGTAGCAGAAACAAACATAGGGGCACACCAGTACTAACAATTACCACAGCTTTAGTGCAACGCATTTTCGGTTCCACTCTGCTTTGACAACCTTTGAGTTCAAGATTGTTGAACTAAGGCATCAGTGAGAGATGAATTCTAGAGATGTGGCTAAGCAACTCACAATAGTTTCCCCAATGTGTACTGACATACATGTATTACAGCTATTATGTGGTCTAAGTAATAGTGGTTTGTCTAGTATGGTGGGAGTTGTGCTAAACGTATTATGTGGCGTGTGCCATATTGATAAATTCGGTGCCAGTTTTCACTTTGTAAAGTGTTGTTCTTACAACCCTACTAAAAAATGTACCTCTTATATGTTTATATGCATTTAGAACTTCTACACTGGGGATGTCATCTGTCTTGGTCATTGCATATAGGCATGACGCACTGTTACTTACACTGGGTTTATTTCTAATAAGCACCCTAAAGTATATTAATGAAGGCTTGACCTGTTGTGCTGTGTAAGGCTGGATTCACACGAGCGTGTGCCTTTTGCGCACGCAAAAAACGTGACTTTTGCCTGCGCAAAAGGCACTTGACAGCTCCATGTGGCAGCATCATATGATGCATGGCTGCGTGGTTTTCGCGCAGCCGCCATCATTTTGACACTAAATTTGGATGTTTGTAAACAGAAAAGCACGTTGTGCTTTTGTTTTCATTCATCCTTTTCACAGCTGTTGCGCGAATCACGCTGTTCGCACGGAAGTGCTTCCGTGCGGCATGCGTGGTTTTCACGCACCCATTGACTTCAATGGGTGCGTGATGTGTGAAAAACTCTGAAAGAACGGACATGTCGTGACTTTTACGCAGCGGACCAACGCTGCGTAAAAATCACGCACATGTCTGCACGGCCCCATAGACTAATATAGGTCCGAATCACACGCGTTGCACGGACGTATATCCCATTCGTCTGAATAAGCCCTTAGTGTGTTAATAACAGAGCACTGTTTCCATTTTACACGAGACACTAAAATATTAAATTGTTTAGTAAAGTATTCAAGGCCCAAGTAGCTGTTATAAGTACTTTTCGCATTCTTTCTCCCTACAATAATCACATTATATCCAAACCCTAAAAATTGGTCAACCCTGCTGGCTTCCCCTGTACTTTTCTTCTGGAGATAACAAACTTTTCTATCTTGCCTTGGTAATTGATTAAATCAATTTTACAGTGAAATAAACAAAAGAAGCCTATAAATAAGCTACATTGACTGGCCAGGCTGATTAAAATACTAAAGCCAGGAAACATGTATGGAAAAGGGGTTGTCTGGTTTAGTAAACCCAATTGAACACTTGCTTCCAGGTTCCCCCACATATCACAGCTGATCGTTGGGGGTACCAGCAGCAGGACACCCTGTAATGCTCTTATCATCAGGGATTGTCCAAAGCAGACAACCAAAACAGTTGCATTCATATTGCCTATGCTAAAATAGATGCCTGACATTTTACACAAAAACATATGCCAAAATGAAACACTTTTTCATACGTTGGGCCACAGAGAAAACAATGCGATTCTTTATGTATACATATTAATATGTTTGTTGATCAAAAAAAATGATATTATATATTTATATATATATATGGAGCTATGCAAAGTGCTTTAGTCAATGATCAGTAGATGGAAAACTCACTCGCAAAATTGGCATTACAGCTTTTAGTATCAGCTGAATAATGTGCAAAAAAAAAACAACTTCTCTTCCGACAATTGTGTACTCAAATAGGGGTAGCATAGGGTTAAAATGAGAGTTCCCACACAGGAAAACAGAAAAGATCTTCGTAGAAGTAATTTCCTTAGACAGATTGTGTCCTGAAAATAAAAATTTTATGAATGTCTGTCATGTGGAAAGATATTGCAGGGCTAATATACTGTTCTTCAGTTTTTATTACTGCAAGGCATTTTATTTTTGTTATGACATTAAGTGATGTCTTTTTGAAAGTTTTACTTATTATTTTGTACGTGTAGACATATGTCATCTGTGTGTGTCATGAAAATTCTGTGAAGAATGTTTAGAGATTGTTACAGGAGATATAATAAGTGGTCTCTCATATGAAGTGCCAACCGTTACCGGCCACAAAGCAAGAGACGGAAATTTGTACTTGTGAGGTGGAAGTAGTTAATTTTTGAGTGTAAACAGGATGCACTCAAGTGATCGCTCATTTTAACACTAGAGACTGTGTGCATGGTTCGTACGCACCCGGTCTACGTTTCCCAGCATGTGTCTGTGATATGTAGAGGGATGACAGGGACAATACTAACCAATCTATAGACAGCAGATATATTACATAGAAGTATTTGGGGTGTTTGCTATCACCCAAATCTTTTGATAGCGTTATAGATCCTTTGTACCATTATTAACAACCCAACAATATGTAACAGTGAACCGCAATACTACGAATGTTAATGTGGAAACTGTTGACATCTGTATAATCATTTTTATGATGCTGATATTTCTATAAAGATCGGTGGGCTCAAGAACTACCATTTGTGGCTCTGTTTTCAGTCCTTCTGATTTTCACAATGCTAAGTATTCCAGCAATGCAGGCAACTCACAGCTGTCCCTGGGGAGGTTAAAATTTAATATTATGGTGACGTGAACACATTTTTCTACTATATTCTTTTAGAGTCCATGTTAGAGATCAGTTCAGGCTTAACAAAAAGTAGATCCTATAATTTTGGTCGGGCTCAGACTCCTGGCACCCCCGCCGATCAGCTGTTTTGAAGGGGCCGCGATGTTAGTACGAGCGTTGCTTCCCCTCCATTTCCTTTACTGCTCACACTGTGAATTGCCAACACACTTGTAGCGGCAGTTCCCAGTATTAAAACAAAGGGGAAGCAGCACTCGTACGAAAACAGCCCCTTTAAAACAGGTGATAGGCCATCAATTTATTTAGGACTGGACAATCCAATTAGGTAATATTAAAGTTGTCAAAGGTATAAAAGATAGGTTGTCACAGTATTACCATTACCACAGATTACCCAGTTGGACTTTTGCAAGCCGCATTTGCATAAATACAAAAATGGTCATAACTTGGCCAAAAATGCTCGTTTTTTAAAAATAAAAACGTTACTGTAATCTACATTGCAGCGCCGATCTGCTGCAATAGCAGATAGGGGTTGCAAAATCTGGTGACAGAGCCTCTTTAACGGTTGTTTGGTACTTACAGCAGAGCAAGCGTAATCTCCCTGTAACCTGTCATTTACAGCGTGATCTCGCGTGATTACGCTTGCTCTGCTGTAAGTACCACAGAAACGTTAACGAAGTGCAGGGATTGTGAATTCACTGTCTAAACACTTCAGTAACGTAAATATATCAGTATAAGACAGCACATAGTGAACAACGCAGTGTCACTATGCGCTGACTAAATGAATGGGGAAAAGTGCATGACGCTGATTGGTCACTGATTGGTCAGCGTCATATACTCCCCTGTACAACGCCCACTTGGTCTAAAGTAAAAACACGCCCAGTTGGACATTAAGCAACTCATTAGCATAAAGCTAAAATCGCTAATAAAGTGGTGAAAATAGATCGTTTTTCTAAATAAAAAGCACTGCTGTCACCTACATTACAGCGACCATCTCCTTATGTCAGATATGGGGCACTTATAATGTGGTGACAGAGCCTCTTTAAGGAAAGTTTAATAACAGGAGAGAGAGAGAAAGAAGAGGGAAGAAAAAGAAAGAGAAAGAGAGAGAAAGAGAGAGAGAGAGAAAGAGAGAGAGAGAGAGAATGTTTTACAGATGTAGGTTGACATCTAAAATTATTCTCTATTTGAATAAAGATGCCTAAAAACCGGATGTTCAGTAATGATAAGTAATTTATTATGGCATTAATCTTATGAGAAAACAATTTTTGATACTAAAAAATATACCTAGGGTATATACACAGTTTATATATACAGTTTATTTACTTCTGTTGCATAAACACACAAACCAAATCAGAGGAAATGTGGAGGCAAATTGGACCATGTTGTAGTTAGGAAGCATTAGGCATAGTTCACAGAGATTTTTGTAGGCAGAAAAAATCTGCCTAAAAATTCCTTCAGGAAATTTTGAGGCAGATTTTGAACAGCCAGCATAGTTTTAACACTTTGTTTCTCCACATTTTTTGCCCACGGCCATTGAATCTAATGCAAGGACCATGGGCAAAAAATGCTCAGAAACCAGTGCCATGGGTTTTTCCTCGCTCATATTGATTTCAATGAGAGGTCAGAGGTGGAAACCGCTCAAAGAAAGAGCATGCCACTTTTTTCTACCCGAACGGCCAAAAGCCGCTTGAAAACAAGCCAAATACCCCTCTGCCTCCCATTGAAATCAATGGGCGATTTCAGCTGTTTTTTGGTGCGGATTCCGACAAGGTTTTCGCGTCAAAATCAGTGGCAAAAAATTGTGAACTGACCCTTACTGTTATATGGGTCATCACCCAAACACATTAAGGCCTTATTCACGTGAACGTGTGCGTTTTGCGCACGCAAAAAAACGCTGCATTTTGCGTGCATTGCAGTTCCGTGTGGCATCAGTGTTTGGTGCGTGGCTGTGTGATTTACACGCATTTGGCATCCTTATGACACGCGGTTTCGATGGTTAGAAACTGCAATGAATGTGGTGCTTTTTTTCCCCCTTCATTTATTTAACAACTGTAGCGCGAATCACGCGCGACACACGGAAGTGCTTCCGTGTGCTGTGCGCGATTTTCACGCACCCATTGACATTCTGAAAATGTTTTAGGCCCCACTGTACATTTGGAGAGGCTTTGAGCTGCCAGAACGATAGAAAATCAAATTTATTTTAGTCAAAAAAGCTGTGTAAGGGCTTGTTTTTTGCGGGACGGGTTGTAGTTTTTATCGGTACTATTTTTGGGTACATGCGACTTTTTGATCACTTTTTATTCTTTATTTTGGGAGGGGTGGTGACCCCAAAAATTGTGGGTTTTTTTTACATTTTTTTTTATTTTTTGGGGTGTTCATCGTGCGGGAAAAATAACATTACAGTTGTATAGTTGGGGTCGTTACGAACGCGGGGATACCAAATATGTGTACTTTTTTAATGTGTTCATTTTTTTCTATAATAAAAGTCTTATTATAGGGAAAAAAAAAGCATTTTGTGTTTATATCACTTATAAACTCATTTTTACACTTTTTTTTTTTTAAAACCTTTATTACTTATTTTTACTTTTTTCACTTGTCCCACTAGGGGACATTTAGACTTGCAGCTTTGATCGCTGCTAGAGCACATTACACTACACACGTAGTGTAATGTACTCCAACTGTCATTGTGACGTGACAGTCACACTGACAGGAAGCCTCGGAGGACCGGCCGGAGGCTGCTCCTCCGAGGCTTCCGTACATGGCAACCCGGAGGTCATTATCTGACCTCCGATTGCCACGACAAGCATCGGTAGCCCCCACGATCACTTCGTGGGGCTGCCGATGTGCTTCAAACCACTTAAATGCGGCGACGGCAATCCGTCGCCGCACTTAAGGGGTTAATTGCCGAAAGCAGCGTCGATGGTCCGCTGTCCGGTGAGACTGATGTGACAGCTGTCTAGGACAGCTGTCAGCGCGCGCCTGTCACTCTGTGTTTACACAGAGTGACAGTTTGAAATACTGACGAAAATGAACGTCATGGTGCGGGAACTAGCAGCCGACCATGACGTTCATTTTCGTCATTGGTCGTGAAAGGGTTAATTCGTTTTTCTCTTGTAAAAGTAGTAAAACTATATAAATTTTACATCGCCGTAATCGTATTGACCTGCAGACTAAAGTTAACATGTCGTTTTTACCACATGGTAAACGCCGTAAAAACAAAACCCAAGAAAAAATGGAGGAATCTCTGTCTTTTTCCTATTCCACCCCCACAAAGAAATTTTTTCCATGTTCCCAGTACATTGTATGGTACAATAAGTGGTGCCATGAAAAACAACAACTGATCCCACAAAAAACAAGCCCTCGTACTGCTATATTGATGAAAGAAAAAAAAAGTTATTTTAGCCTTTGAGGTGGGAAGGAAAAAACAAAACTGAAAAAACAACTGGAAGGGGTTAAAGCCGCTTCACAATATGCACATTAAGATGTTTGCAGCCAAATAAAAAAAACATTTCTGGTAAATAAAAATATCTACCTAAATTATATGAAAAAAACAAAAAAATAATTATATGCTCGTGGAAACCTATTATTAAATGCATTGAACTGAAATGAATTTTCTGCCTTCATAGTCAGTCTGGTAACACCAGCTAATCTTACATTAGTACATAAACCGGTGAGGATTGTCTGTTATTAGCACATTAGATTATTGGTGTTAGGATATGTGCACACCCAAATCAAAAACATCTGAAAATACGGAGCTGTTTTCAAGTTAAAACAGCTCCTGATTTTCAGATGTTTTTTAAGCGTTTTTCACGGTAGTTTTTGGAGCTGTTTTTCTATAGAGTCAATGAAAAGCGGCTCCAAAAACAGCTCAAGAAGGGACATGCACTTCTTTTTCGCGGGCGTTATTTTACGCGGCCGTTTTTCAAAACGGCTGCGTAAAAAAACGCCCCGTCGGAACAGAACTGCTTCTGATCTTTCGGCCCGTAAAACGTCCGAAAATAAGCCGTGTGAACATACCCTTAAACTCCGATAATGTCAGATAGAATTCATACACAGATAATTCAGCTGCTGTCTATTTTTAGTTAATTTTCACGTTGAATGAGTTAGCAGTTAACCCCTTAATGACTGCAGTATAATGTTTTTACAGCCGCTGTTCAGGGGACTTCTCCTGATGCACCATTTTTTTTTTACGAAGTTGATATTCGATCATTTAACTCCTTAGATGTGGCGGTCAACAGCGACCACAGCATCTAAAGTGTTTCACAGAGGGAGGGGGCTCCTTCTGTCAGCCCATCACAGTCGCCGATAAGTTAACATGGCAGCCGGTGGCCTCACAAAGGCCCCTAGGTCTGCCATAGCAATGTCCCTATTAGGCCTTATTCACACGAACGTGTTAAACGTCCGTGTGATGGCCGTTGAAACAACAGCCGTCACACGGTCCTATATAATTCAATGTGGCCGTTCACACGGCTGTTGTTTCAACGGACCGTGTGAAGGGTCCGTGAGAAAATAATACATGTCCTATTTTTTCATGCATCACTCATGCCTCCATAGACTCTAGTCTATGGGGGATGAGTGATATCGCGTCTTGCAGCGCAGAGCACGGATACACCTCAGACGTGAAAAACGCCCATATTCTAAAATGAACGCTCCTGCAACAAAAAAACAAAAACAAAAAAAAAAGGATTAATAAAAAAAGTCCCCGTCCCCCCCCAAAAAAAACAGTAAACCAAATTTTTTCATTGCTTTATTTTTTTTAAATACTTCACCATAAAAAAAATACATATTTTGTATCGCCGCAATCGTACCGAGGTAAAGGTAGCGCGTTGTTTTTACTGAAGGTAATTTGTTTTTTGCATTCCTTCCCCAAAAAAATTATGAAAAATCAATCATTTATATGTTCCCCAAATTAGTACCACAAAAAAAGTTGATGGAAATATAAAAAAGGTATGGCTCTCAGAATGGGGTGACACAAATTGTGACTTTGACAAAAAACAAGTTTTTATTGTGCAATAGTTCTAAAACATAAAAACAACTTTGTTGTCACCATATTTGTACTAACCTATAGAATAAACTTAACTTGTTAATTTTACCACACCATAAACAGTGGGGGAAACAGGCAGAAAAAAATTGTGGAACTGCTTTTTTTCTTGCATCCCTCAACTTTTTTTTTTTATTAATAAATTATATGTAGCAGAAACTGGTGCCTCTGAAAAATACAATGCGTTCTGCAAAAAAGAAGCACTCATAATTTTACATAAAAAAAATAAAACCGTTATGGATTTTGGAATGTGAAGATGAAAACACGGAAAAAACATTGCTTGATTCTTCAGGCCCAAAACACTATTAGGGTATGTTCACACGGCCTATTTACGGACGTAATTCGGGCGTTTTTGCCCCGAATTACGTCTGAAAATAGCGCCTCAATAGCGCTGACAAACATCTGCCCATTGAAAGCAATGGGCAGACGTTTGTCTGTTCACACGAGGCGTATATTTACGCGCCGCTGTCAAATGACGGCGCGTAAATAGACGCCCGCGTCAAAGAAGTGACCTGTCACTTCTTTGGCCGTAATTGGAGCCGCTATTCATTGACTCCAATGAATAGCAGCGCTAATTACGGCCGTAATGGACGCGGCGTTCAAGCGCCTGCACATGCCGGTACGGCTGAAATTACGGGGATGTTTTCAGGCTGAAACATCCCCGTAATTTCAGCCGTTACGGACCCCCGCCGTGTGAACATACCGGGTATGTTCACACGGCGGGGGTCCGTAACGGCTGAAATTACGGGGATGTTTCAGCCTGAAAACATCCCCGTAATTTCAGCCGTACCGGCATGTGCAGGCGC